>NW_012113808.1:6315379-6319012 GCF_000951035.1 Colobus angolensis palliatus
AAAAAAAAAAAAAAAAAAGAAATAAACCGGGCACAGTGTGTATGCCTATAGTCCTGACTAGTCAGGAAGCTGCCGCAGGAGGATCGCTTAAGCCCAGGAACTTGAGTCCTGCCAACATAGCAAGACCCTGTCTCTGAAAATAAATAATAATACATTTTAAAAATAAACAAATAAATAAGATTTAAAAAACAATAACACTTCAAGGAAAGAAAAAGGACCTTAAACACTTACACACTTCTGGTGAGAGCTGAAATTGGGTTAAACATTTAAAAGCAATATAGCAGGATGTAGCAGAGGCTTTAAAAACATGTATACCCTTTGGGACGGGTGCAGTGGCTCACACCTGTAATCTCAGCACTTTGGGTGGCTGAGGTGGGAGGATCACTTGAGTCCAGAAGTTAGAGACCAGCTTGAGCAACATAGGGAGACCCTGTTTCCACAAATAATAAAAAATTAGCCAGGTGTGTTGGTGCACACCTGTAGTCCCAGCTACTTGGGAAGCTGAGGTAGGAGAACTGCTTGAGCCCAGGAAGTTGAGGCTTCAGTGTGCTATCATCATGCTGCAGCACTCAGCTTGAGCAACAAAGAACCTGTCTGAAACAAACATACATACCCTTTGATTCAATAAAAGAAAACAATCACGCAGATGGTCCAAGAAGCATATTTAAGGGTGTTTTTACATTCTTACCTAATTAAAAAGGAAGAATATTTAAATTTTTTTTTAAAAAAAGCACTGGCCGGCTGGGCATGGTGGCTCATGCCTGTAATCCCAGCACTTTGGGAGGCCAAGGCAGGCGGATCACGAGGTCAGGAAATTGAGACCAGCCTGACCAACATGGTGAAATCTCGCCTCTACTAAAAATACAAAAATTAGCCAGGTGTGGCTGCACATGCCTGTAATCCCAGTTATTCAGGAGGCTGAGGCAGGAGAATTGCTTGAACCCGGGAGGCAGAGGTTGCAGTGAGTGGAGATCACATCGCTGCACTTCAGCCTGGGTGACAGAGTGAGACTCTGTCTCAAAAAAAAAAAAAAAAAAGCACTGGCCAAATACAGTAAATTTACACAAGGGAATACTTTTCCGTATCAGTAATGATATAAATGCATATTAATTGCATTGAAAGTTCACCATACATTGTATCATCTTGGTTCATTGGTAAATATGTGTCAGGACAGCTTTTGCTTCTTAGTGCAATCTTGCAATTATGGGGACTTGGTTAATGAAACCTTGGCTTGAAAAGACCTCTTTTAAGTCAAAGTAATCTACATATGAAACAATCCCTATCAAAATTCCAATGGCATTTTTTTGCAGAAATAAAATAATTCATATAAAATCTCAAGGAATCTCAAATAGCCAAAGCAATTGTATTTTTTAGTAGAGACGGGGTTTCACCATGTTAGCCAGGATGGTCTCTATCTCCTGACCTCGTGATCCGCCCGTCTCGGCCTCCCAAAGTGCTGGGATTACAGGCTTGAGCCACCACGCCCGGCCAAGATTCAAACTTCATGATTTCAAAGCATGTTTCAAAGTCACAGTAATTAAAACAGTGTGGTGCTGACATAAGGATGACAAGTAGACCAGTGAAATAAGGCAACCAAGAAATAAATCCTCCCATAGGTGGCCAAATAATCTTAAACAAGGGTGCCAAGAATACTCAATGGGGCAAAGACTCTCTTCAAATAGTGTTGTGAAAACTGAATCTTCACATGTCAAGGAATTATGTTGGGGTTGGGTGCTATGTTTCATGCCTGTAATCCTAGTTCTTCGTATGGCCAAGGTAGGAGGATTGCTTGAGGCCGAGAATTCAAGACCAGCTTGAGCAACATAGGGAGATCCCATCTCTCCCAAAATTAAAAAAAAAAAAAAAAAAAAAAAGCTGGGCATGGTGGCACACACCTGTAGTCTCAGCTATTTGAAAGGCTGAAGTGGGAGGACTGCTTGAGACTGGGAGGTCAAAGTGTCAGTAAGTGGTGATTGTGCTACTGCATTCCAGCCTATGTGACAGAGTGAGACCCTGAAAAAAAAGACAGACAGACAGAAAGAGAGACAGAGAGAGGACAGAAGAGAAAAGAAAAGAAGAGAAGACAAGAGAAAAAAAGAAAAAAAGAGAAGAGAAAAAGGACCTTATATTTAGGTCCTTACATTTAAGGACCTAAATATAAGACCTAAAACTAATGAACTCCTAGAAGAAAATGTGGGGGGAAAGCTTCATGACATTGGACTTGGCAATGATTTCTAGGATATAACACCAAAAGCACAGACAACAAAAGCAAAAATAGACAAATGTGACTACATCAAACTTAAAAACGTTTGTGTATCAAAGAACACAATTAACAGAGTGAAAAAGGCAATCTACAGAATGGGAGAAAAAATTTGCAAATCATATATTTGATAAGGTGTGTTAAAGCAAACTAAATGTGGCCTAAGAAGGACTCAGTACTTCTATATTTGGGTTCTGGTAACCTAACTTAATAGGTGGACAAGATTGAAAACCTAACTTATGAGTATGCACCTGTAACAATTGCTGAGTCTTGACCAATCCCAGCAACCATACTTCAACCACTCATACACTGCTGAATGTTCAAACCATATTCAAATAAGTCAAATGCTGAGCTGTAACCAATCCAGTTGTTTCTGTACTTCACTTCTGATTTCTGTATGTCACTTCCCTTTCTTTGTCTATAAATTTGTTCTGACCATGAGGTATCCCTGAAGTTTCTCTGAATCTGCTGTGATCTGGGGGCTGCCCGATTTGCAAATTGTTAATTGCTCAATTAAACTCCTTTAAATTTAATTCGGCTGAAGTTTTTATTTTAATAGGTGTTAATATTCAAAATATATAAAGTACTCCTATAATTAAACAACAAAAAGTGATATAACTCTATTACAGAATGAGCAAAGTACTATGGAAAGCAGTTTGGAGATTTCCCAAAGAACTTAGAACTACCATTTGACTCAGCAATCTCATTACTGGATATATACCCAAAGGAATATAAATCGTTCTACCATAGACACATGCACGTGTATGTTCACCGCAGCACTATTCACAATAGCAAAGACATGAAATCAACCTAAGTGTCCATCGGGGTGGACTGGATAAAGAAAATGTGGTACACATATACCATGGAATACTATGGAGCTGTAAAAAAGAATGAGATTGGTGTGGCTGGCAAGATGGCCGAATAGGAACAGCTCTGGTCTGCAGCTCCCAGTGAGATCAACATAGAAGGCGGGTGATTTCTGCATTTCCAACTGAGGTACACAGGTCATGTCATAGGGACTGTTTAGACAGTGGGCACAGCCCACGGAGGGCGAGCCGAAGCAGGGTGGGGAATCACCTTACCCGGGAAGTGCAAGGGGTCGGGGAACTCCCTCCCCTAGCCAAGGGAAGCTGTGAGGGACTGTGCCTTGAGGAATGGTACATTCTGGCCCAGATACTACACTTCCGCATGGTGGTCACAACCCACAGACCAGGATATTCCCTTGGGTGCTTATACCACCATGGCCCTGGTTTCAAGCAAAAAACTGGGCAGCCGGCCAGGCGCGATGGCTCAAGCCTGTAATCCCAGCACTTTGGGAGGCCGAGACAGGCGGATCACGAGGTCAGGAGATCGAGACCATCCTGGCTAACACA
>NW_012113808.1:6321542-6322571 GCF_000951035.1 Colobus angolensis palliatus
TGTGTTTATTGAGGCACTATTCACAATAGCAAAGACTTGGAACCAACCCAAATGTCCATCAATGACAGACTGGTTTAAGAAAATGTGGCACATATACACCATGGAATACTATGCAGCCATAAAAAACGATGAGTTTATGTCCTTTGCAGGGACATGGGTGAAGTTGGAAGCCATCATTCTCAGCAAACTATCACAAGGACAGAAAACCAAACACCGCATGTTCTCACCCATTGGTGGGAACTGAACAATGAGATCACTTGGACACAGGAAGGGGAACATCACCCATGGGGGCCTGACATGGGGTGGGGTGGCAGGGAGGGATAGCATTAGGAGATATACCTAATGTAAATGATGAGTTAATGGGTGCAGCACACCAATATGGCACATGTATATATATGTAAGAAACCTGCACGTTGTGCACATATACCCTAGAACTTAAAGTATAATAAAAAAAACTATTGATAAAAATTTTAAAAAATTAAAAATAGAATGATCCAGCAATTGCACTACTGCGTATACCTTCAAAAAGATTAAGGGAGCGGTCTTGAAGAGATATTTACACACCCATATTCATAGCAGTACTATACACTATTCCAGGAAGTGGAAGCGACCCAAATGTTCATTGATGATGAATAGAGGAACAAAATGTGGTACACACACACACACACACACACACACACAGAGAAATATTATTCAGCTTTAAAATGGAAGACAATCTTACCACATGCTACAATATGGATGAACCTTGAGGACATTATACTAAGTGAAATAAGCCAGTAACAAAACACAAATACTGTGTGATTCCACTTACATATCTAAAGTAGTCAAATTTATAGAAACAGTAGAAGGGTGGCTACCAGGGGCTGGGAAAAGGGCGAAAAAGTGAGTTGTTGTTTAATGGGTATACAGTTTCAGAATTGCAAGATGAGAAAGTTTTGGAGATCTGTTTTTCTGTTTTACAACAATATAAAAAAAAATGGAACAGTACTGAATTGTAAAGTTAAAAAATGGTTACACTGGCAGATTTAA
>NW_012113808.1:6323086-6326022 GCF_000951035.1 Colobus angolensis palliatus
GCACTCCATCCTGGGGGACAAGAGCGAGACTCCGTCTCAAAACAAAAACAAAAACAAAACGGTGTATACATTATACATAGAAAGACATCTAGAATACTGACAGTCACTTGTAATTTATTGCCAATATTCTGGATCTTACATAGGATGGCAGATGTTTATTAATTAAATAAATAATAAGAGGGTCAATGATGACAAGTCACAAAATAAGGGTTATGGTTAGTTCAAAATCTGTGTGATTGAAGTCCATTAAAATACTTTTAAAAAGAGGACTGGGCACAGTGGCTCACACCTGTAATTCCAGCACTTTGGGAGGGTGAGGTGGGAGAATCACTTGAGGCCAGGAGTTCAAGACCAGCCTGGGCAACATAGAAAGACCCTGTCAAGAAAGAAGAGAAAAGCAGCATAGAAAGAAAAGAAAGGAAGGAAATGGAAACACATATAGGTGGTTATACACTGAAGTGTTAACTGTAGTTATCTCTAACTGGAGTCTTAAGATGATTGTATCTCTTTATTATATTTTAAACCAGATTTCCTAATTTGTCTGCAATTGTATATTATATAATGAGGAAATAATGAAGGTCAATGTAATAAAATTTAAGATTAAAAAATACTCAACGATAACAACAGGTGAGCCTTACTCTCTTAAATAAACAAAAGACGTGCTGGCCAATTATGCTCCTTTGTAGTGCATTACACTGATTCCATGTAGAATACAGCCAAAACATTTCTATGAACAATGGATAGATTATATTAGGTTTGACTCATTTCACCTATGCCAGGCCGCTTTTGCACAATACTTAGAGAAAATGCCAAGTTGTTGTTCAAATATTGTTCAAAAGGAAGGAAGCAGTTCCCCCAACTACTAGGAAATAAGTATTAAGCCATTTGGCAAATCTTTTTCTTGGTTGTAAGGTGTTATTTATATAGAGAAGTATTTGAATGTACCTACTTTTTTAGGGAGAGGAGAATTTCTAACTGTTATTACTTTATTTTAAATATAAAGGAGAGCTGTGGATATAACTATAATAATTTAAAATTTCCAAATTTTGAATAACCAAGCTGAAAGGTTATTTTAAAACATTGAAATTGCTCTGACACTTGTCTGTATTCTCTTGTATTCCCTAGTATTTTCCCAAGCATTATATTTCCACGTCATTGCTTGCATCAATGGCTGTCCTTCTTTTCAGACTGTAAGCTCAGTAAGAGTAGAGATGATATTTTTCTTACTGGCACATAATAGGAAATTAATATTTAATGCCATAATGTATAAATGGAGCATAGTGAGACTCTGTCTCTACAAAAGCATTCTTAAAAAAATAGATGGAGGCAAGACGTGATAGCTCATGCCTGTAATCCCAGCATTTTGGGAGGCCAAGGCAGGCGGATCACTTGAGTCCAGGGAGTTTGAGATCAGCCTGGGCAACATGGCAAAACACCATCTCTACAAAAAATACAAAAATTAGCCAACCATGGTGGCATGGGCCTGTATTCCCAGCTACTTCCGGACCTGAGGTGGGAGGATCACTTGAGCCCAGGAGGCAGAGGTTGCAGTGAACCAAGATCACACCACTGCATTCCAGTCTGGGCAATAGAGCGAGATCACATCTCCCAAAAAAAAAAAAAAGAGTGTATAAATGAATTAATGGATAGAGAGCTCATTAAAGCTAGGAAATAAAAGGTAGGAGTTTTACATTTAAGACTTGAGGTTTAGAGTGAAATGTTTAAATTTGCATTTGACACTAATCAGTTGCAGTAAATGAAATGCCAGTCTAAGGATACACTACTAAAAGTTCCTATCAGATGCAAGAATGTCGAGAAAAGTGGCAGATAAGCTACAAAGTTATAATCATAAAAATTCAGAGCTAGGAAGGATCTTAGAACATTGAAAAGTCAAATCCTTCATTTTGTAGGTGAATGAATTGAAGGCAATACAATTTAAATAACTTATACGATCACACAGTTATTGGCAGAACTAGACCCAGAGCCAGATCTCCTGACTTGCTGGTCAAGTTCTCTTTCCTCTAGACTCAAAAAAAGATTGGCTGTTACTTACATCCATACAAAGAGGGTCAGCATATTCTTTGAACATGTTGGTCCAGATTGCTTCCTCAGCCACAAAGACCAACAAAAATTTGGGATTATGAAGGGCATTTTTAACACAAAAGGAAATAAGAGCCACACCTGGAACACTGTATATAGTTTCTGTGTCCTTACCTGAGAAAAGATACACTATGGCTAGAGGAGGGCCACAGGAGGAAAAGAAACTGATCTGAGAGTTGGAAAGATCCGGAATAGAATGAAAGCATTCTGCTGTTTCAGTCAGAGATGTTCAAAGGAAATGCAGTTGTTAGGTCTGCACCCAAATCTTCTGAAGTTATCACCTAGAAGAACATCAGACCCTTCCACAAAATAGCCCTGGATGCCATTGTCAGATGTCCTACCATGAACCCATAAGACTGATCCAGTCTTATAACTCATGTGGCCTTATTTACAAATATCTTTGTCTTATCATTACAAACTCTACTTTGTTCCCAGAAGTACCACTAAAAGAGAGGGGGTTCTTTGTAGGTTCTGGATATTAGCCCTTTGTCAGATGGGTAGATTGCAAAAATTTTCTCCCATTCTGTAGGCTGCGTGTTCACTCTGATGGTAGTTTCTTTTGCTGTGCAGAAACTCTTTAGTTTAATTAGATCCCATTTGTCAATTTTGACTTTTGTTGCCGTTGCTTTTGGTGTTTTAGACATGAAGTCCTTGCCCATGCCTATGTCCTGAATGGTATTACCTAGGTTTTCTTCTCGGGCTTTTATGGTTTTAGGTCTAACATTTAAGTCTCTAATCCATCTTGAATTAATTTTCTTATAAGGAGTAAGGAAAGGATCCAGTTTCAGCTTTCTACTTATGGCTAGCCAATTTTCCCAGCACCATTTATTAAATAG
>NW_012113808.1:6326372-6331884 GCF_000951035.1 Colobus angolensis palliatus
CATCCCATTACTGGGTATATACCCAAAGGATTATAAGTCATGCTGCTATAAAGACACATGCACACATATGTTTATTGAGGCACTATTCACAATAGCAAAGACTTGGAACCAACCCAAATGTCCATCAATGACAGACTGGATTAAGAAATGTGGCACATATACACCATGGAATACTATGCAGCCATTAAAAAGGATGAGTTCGTGTCCTTTGTGGGGACATGGATGCAGCTGGAAACCATCATTCTCAGCAAACTATCGCAAGAACAGAAAACCAAATACCACATGTTCTCACTCATAGGTGGGAAATGAACAATGAGATCACTTGGACACAGGAAGGGGAACATCACACACCCAGTCCTATTGTTGGGAGGGGGTAGGGGGGAGGGATAGCATTAGGAGATTCTATGCAAACGTAACCATTCACATTCTTATGCAGGATTTTGGGGTGGGGGGAGGGATTTTGTTATGTTTTAACATAGCATGTTAATTTTTAAGATAAAATGGAAATATTTAAAAAAAGGATTAGGGTTTATCTTAAAGTGCCGTACTGTTATGATACAGTTGGGGACAAGAATAAAGTTATTGAATTAATAATTGCATTAAAAAAAAGAGAGGGGGAAATGAAGTTGTTTTCACTGGTGACCATTAGTGGTGCTGCAGATATCAACAGGATGACAGTTATCTGGAGACACTAGTGTTGATCATTTCATTCCAAATCTTGGATTGGTAAGATGAGACACATCTCCCCCTCAATCATAACTATCAACTAATGATGCGTTTTATTCATTTTCTCCTTTTGGCATGCATGGCAGTTTTATGCCTGTGAATATTTTCTTATTTAAGTATATCTTGATTTACAATAGCAATAGAGGAAACTTTTTCTTATAATAGTGTTAGAATATTCAAAGGATGTTTGGTGCATGCCACAATTTAAAAAATGAATTATGTCCTTGTTTCACATCTTTATTATGTCCCAGCTCTTATTTGAAGTTATCAGATTTCAATCTTCAGCTTTCTTTTCCCTAGGGTTATTTCTTCTTTGATCTTCTCTTTTGTGTTTAGATTTTTATTTTCTTTTTCCAAAATTTTTTACATGCTAATATTTATTTTCACATTTATTTGCAAGTTTAAATGTTTTTACATGATTAATATGTACACTTTTTGTTAGATAGTGAAAACTGACTCAACTCTTCTAGTAGTGAGCAGTTATTCTAAAACAACTTTGCAAATATGAAATGTTAAAAGCTAAGCTAACACTAGCCTGCTCATAATGATGATCTCTAAGGGAGGGTATTAAAGGGAACTTTCTCATTCAATACAAAATATTCTGGCCAGGCAGTGGCTCATGCCTGTAATTCCAGCACTTTGGGAGGCCCAGGTGGGAGAATAGCTTGAAGCCAGGAGTTCAAGACTAGGCTGTTCAACATAGTGAGACCCCATCCCCCTCCAACACACATACAAAAATTAGATGGACACGACAGTGCATACCTGTAGTTCCAACTACTTGGGAGGCTGAGGCAGGAGAATTGCCTGAGCCCAGGAGTTTGAGGTTGCAGTGAGGTATGATTTTATCACTGCACTCCAGCCTGGATAATAAAGTGAGACCCTGTCTCAAAACAATCTCTGCATTATTTAGTTTTTTTTTAAATACAAAACGTATATAACATTTATGCTAAAAAAAATTATGATAAATTATTAGGGGTCTGCTTTTAACTTGGATTAGTGTAACTCCTTCATGCAATAAACTGAAAAAAAAATTGTTAACTTAATATTAAACATGAGATGTTTATCAATAGAAAGCTAACATCAATAAATATGCTTCTCAATGTAAATAGGTCCCTCAATGTAAATAGGTCCCTCAGGACCTCTCCCAAGACAGCAGAATACTGTTTGTCTCCTTGTAAGAGATAATTTGCTAGACTAAGTAACACTAAGTTACTATAGAGAAGCATCTCTTAAGGTGAGATCCATAGAACACTAATTTTGCTGCTTGGTACTGGACATACCAGAAAAAAAGATTTTGTGGTTTCATAAATTTGGTAAAACATGGTCTAAACAAAGATAAATGTGCTTACTATTATTAACATTTGTTAGTCTATTTAATGCACTAATACACATTGTGACTCTGAGAAATTAAAGTGGGAATGGAGTGCAGTATGTAGGTTTTTCCAAACTCATTTGTTCCTAATATCCTAGCATCCCTTTCCCTCCCAGGACCACTGTTCCAAGGAGCATATTTTGGGAAACATTGCTTTAGGGAGTTTAGGAAAGAGTTGTTTGCATACTGACAGGTATGCTTACTTATTACAGGATACTCTAGTACTTATTACAGGATACTGCATACTGAGGGGGTATTCTTTATTTAAGACCTTTTTTTTTTTTTTTTGGAGACAGGTTCTCGCTCTGTCGCCCAGGCTGGAGTACAGTGGGCAATCTCGAAATCTTGGCCCACTGCAACCTCCGCCTCCTGGGCTCAAGTGATTCTCCTGCCTCAGCCTCCCGAGTAGCTGGGATTGCAGGCATGTGCTACCACGCCTGGCTAATTTTTGTATTTTTAGTAGAGACGGGGTTTCACCATGTTGGCCAGGCTGGTGTGGAACTTCTGACCTCAGATGATCCGCCTGCCTTGGCCTCCCAAAGTGCTAGGATTACAGGTGTAAACCATTGTGCCCGGCTGGGTATTCTTACTTATTACAGGATTTATCCATATCTAGCCATTGCACATCATTTTTGAGCCAGATCTAAATTAATTAAACTATGGATTTTTCAAATATCAAACCTTACATTTTTTGAAAAAACAAAATTTGATAGTGATGATTTATCCTTTTATGTATTGTGAGATTTGGTTCGTTAAAATTGTGTTCAGAATTTTTACATTTTGGCTGGGTGCAGTGGCTCACACCAGTAATCTTAGCACTTTGGGAGGCTGAGGTGTGAGGAATGCTTGAGTCCAGGAGTTCGAGATCAGCCTGGGCAACATAATGAGACTCTCATCTCTGAAAACTAAATAAAATAAACGAGAAGGGGCCGGGCGTGGTGGCTCACGCCTGTAATCCCATCATTTTGGAAGGCCAAGGCGGGTGGATCACCTGAAGTCAGGAGTTCAAGATCAGCCTGGCCAACATGGTGAAATCCTGTCTCTACTAAAAATACAAAAATTAGCTGGGCATGGTGGCAGATGCCTGCAATCCTAGCTACTCAGGAGGCTGAGGCAGAACTGTTTGAACCCAGGAGGTGGAGGTTGCAGTGAGCCGAGATGGCGCCACTGCACTCCAGCCTGGGCGACAGAGCAAGTCTCCGTCTCAAAAAAATAAAAATAAATAAATAAATAAATAAAACAAGAATTTTTACATTTTATTCTCATAGGAGAGATTGGCCTTTAATTTTCTATTCTTGCAATATGTTGTCAGGTTTTGGCATTAAAGTTATACTGGTCTCATAACTTGAGTTGTGAAATGTTTCATCTTCTCTCTGGTAGAGTCTGTATAATCTTGGCATTAACTCTCCTTTGAATGTTTGGTCAAATTCACTGGCAAAAGTGGGGCCTGGAATTTTATTTTGTTGTATTTTATTTCATTGGAAACTTTTCCATTTTGGAGTTCATTTCTGTAAAAGGAGTCAGACTCCATTCAGCATGAGGGGCAAAACCCCACAGTCCTGCCAGCGATAAATGGTGCACTTAGTTGGGTACAAATAGGAAAAATGCATAGCTCTGCCAGCTTAAGAATGAGATTTTGTTCAAAGCAAGTGGTGGGGCATACCACTGTAGAGACACCAGTGGTTGCACGTCAGAGATGCAGATTCTGCCATTTAAATCCGAACAGCTTATTAGGGGGGAAAACCCAACAACCATTAAAAATAGAAAACAGATTTCAGAGTTGCTGCAATATATCACCTAAAATGTTCAGTTTTTTACCGGAAATTACTAGACATGCAAAAACCAGGAAAGTATGATCCATATACAGGGGGAAAAAAGCACTTAGTAAAACTGACTCTGAGTGGGCTCAGGTTTTAGTTTTTACAGGCAAACACTTCAACAGCTATTTATAAACACTTCAACAGCTATTATAAATGTGTTCAAATAATTTTTTTTTTTTTTTTGAGACAGAGACTCGCTCTGTCACCCAGGCTGGAGTGCAGTGATGCGATCTCGGCTCACTGCAGCATCTGCCTCCTGGGTTCTGGCAATTCTTTTGCTTCAGCCTCCCAAGTAGCTAGATTTCAGGCACATGACACCACGCCTGGCTGATTTTTGTATTTTTAGCAGAGACAGGTTTCGCCATGTTAGCCAGGCTGGTCTGGAACTCCTGACCTCAAGTGATCTACCTGCCTTGGCCTCCCAAAGAGCTGGGATTATAGGCATGAGCCACGGGACCTGGCTGTTCAATTAATTTTTAAAATGCTAACAATAAATCAACAAAAAGGAAATCTAAATAGGGACATAGTATTAAAAAAACAAAAACAAAAATGAAGGTGAGGTGTGGTGTCTCACGCCTGTAATCCTGGCACTTTGGGAGGCCGAGGCAAGCGGATCACGAGGTCAGGAGTTCAAGACCAGCCTGACCAACATGGTGAAACCCCATCTCTACTAAAAATACAAAAATTAGCCGGGCATGCTGGTGAGCGCCTGTAATCCCAGCTACTTGGGAGGCTGAGGCAGAACTGTTTGAACCCAGGAGGTGGAGGTTGCAGTGAGCCAAGATCATGCCACTGTACTCCAGCCTGGGCAACAGAGCAAGTCCATCTCAAAAAAAAAAAAAAAGAAAGAAAGAAAGAAAAAACACAAACCAAATGGAAATTCTATAGTTGAAAAGTACAATAACTCACATGACAAATTCATACACTGAGGTCAACAGCAAATTTGAGTTGACAGAAGAAAGAATTACTGAATTTGAAGATAGACTAATAGAAATTATCCAATCCAAGGAGAGACCAAAAAAAAAATTGAAGGAAAACTACAGCCTTGAAGACCATGGAGTCAAGCATTTCAGCTTATGTATAATAATAATATCAGAAGAAGAGACAGAAAAGAGTAGAAAAAATATCTGAAGAAATAATGGCTGAAAATTTCTCAATTTAATGAAGAACCTTAATTTACATATACAAAAAGCTTGATGAAACTTGAATAGAATAAACAAAAAAGAACCCCACCTAGACATATCATAGTCAAATTTCTGAAAGCCAAAGACAAAGAGAAAAATCTCTCTCTGTCTTTTTTTTTTTCAAGACAGAGTCTTGCTCTGTTGCCCAGGCTGGAATGCAGTGGTGCAGTCTTGGCTCACTGCAACCTCCACCTCCCAGGTTCAAGTGATTTTCCTGCCTCAGCCTCCTGAGTAGCTGGGACTACAGGTGCACGCCACCAAGCTGGGCTAATTTTTATATTTTTAGTAGAGACAGGGTTTTGGCATGTTGGTCAGACTGGTCTTGAACTTCTGGCCTCAGGTGATCCACCCGCCTCAGCCTCCCAAAGTGCTGGGATTACAAGTGTGAGCCACCGCACCCGGCCAAAGAG
>NW_012113808.1:6331934-6334990 GCF_000951035.1 Colobus angolensis palliatus
CAACATGGTGAAACCCCATCTCTACCAAAAATACAAAAATTAGCCGGGCATGCTGGTGAGCGCCTGTAATCCCAGCTACACAGGAAACTGAGGCAGGAGAATCACTTGAGCCTGGGAGGTGGAGGTTGCAGTGAGCCAAGATCATGCCACTGTACTCCAGCCTGGGCAACAGAGCAAGTCCATCTCAAAAAAAAAAAAAAAGAAAGAAAGAAAGAAAAAACACAAACCAAATGGAAATTCTATAGTTGAAAAGTACAATAACTCACATGACAAATTCATACACTGAGGTCAACAGCAAATTTGAGTTGACAGAAGAAAGAATTACTGAATTTGAAGATAGACTAATAGAAATTATCCAATCCAAGGAGAGACCAAAAAAAAAATTGAAGGAAAACTACAGCCTTGAAGACCATGGAGTCAAGCATTTCAGCTTATGTATAATAATAATATCAGAAGAAGAGACAGAAAAGAGTAGAAAAAATATCTGAAGAAATAATGGCTGAAAATTTCTCAATTTAATGAAGAACCTTAATTTACATATACAAAAAGCTTGATGAAACTTGAATAGAATAAACAAAAAAGAACCCCACCTAGACATATCATAGTCAAATTTCTGAAAGCCAAAGACAAAGAGAAAAATCTCTCTCTGTCTTTTTTTTTTCAAGACAGAGTCTTGCTCTGTTGCCCAGGCTGGAATGCAGTGGTGCAGTCTTGGCTCACTGCAACCTCCACCTCCCAGGTTCAAGTGATTTTCCTGCCTCAGCCTCCTGAGTAGCTGGGACTACAGGTGCACGCCACCAAGCTGGGCTAATTTTTATATTTTTAGTAGAGACAGGGTTTTGGCATGTTGGTCAGACTGGTCTTGAACTTCTGGCCTCAGGTGATCCACCCGCCTCAGCCTCCCAAAGTGCTGGGATTACAAGTGTGAGCCACCGCACCCGGCCAAAGAGAAAAACCTCTTAAAAGCAGCAAGAGAAAAATGACTCATCACATTTAGGGAAATGATACAGTTAATAGCCAACTTCTCATTAGAAGCAATGGAGGCCCGAAAGACATAGTCAAAGTGCTGGAAAACAGAACAAAATGAAACGAAACAATCTTTCAACCAAGAATTATATATCCAACAAAACCATTTTTTTAAAAAAACTGAGAGAATATGTTTCTAGCAGACCAATATACTGCTAACCGATCATAGATTGTGAAACTATATAAAAAAGCAAGATGGCTGGGCACTGTTCTAAACCATAGCACCGATAAGATTTTAAGGACCTTCTTTTCAGGCTGGGCAAGGTGGCTCACACCTGTCATCCCAGCACTTTGGGAGGCCAAGGTGGGTGGATCACCTGAGGTCAGGAGTTCGAGACCAGCCTGGCCAACATGGTGAAACCCTGTCTCTACTGAAAATACAAAGTTAGCTGGGTGTGGTGGCACATGCCTAAATTCCAGCTACTTGGGAGGCTAAGGTGGGAGAATTGCTTGAACTTGGGAGGCGGAGGTTACAGTGAAGTGAGATCACGCCATTGCACTCCAGCCTGGGCAACAAGAGCAAAACTCTGTCTTAAAAAAAAAAGCAAGATTCAATTATATACTGTCCACCAAAAGACATACTGTAGAGTTGTAGGCATACATAGGTTAAAATTAAAAGACAGAAAATAATATACTATGTACACAGTAATCATAAGAAACCTGGAGTGGCTATTTTAATATCAGACAAAACTGGCTTTAGGACATATTAGAGACAAATAAGGACATTTCATTGTTAGAGACAAATAGAGACATTTCATAATAAAAAAGGATCAATATATAAAAATAACAATTATAAATATATATGTACCTAACAAGCCCCAAAATACATGAAGCAAAAAACCTGACATGATTGAAAAGAAAAATAGACAATCCACTTCACCCTCAGCATCTGGTGGCCAGGAGTGCCTCAAAGACCTTCACTTACAAGGAACAACATAATTGACCAAAAGCCCAGCTAGTGTATTCTGAGATCAACTGCTTCATTTGCTTGCTGGCCATGCTTCCCCTAGGCTACTATCAGCCAATGACTGCATGTAGCTGGAATGCTAAGGCAGCCTCATTCCCGGGAGATATGGGGCTCTTAGGATTATCAAGAACTTTGACTCCAGGACAGCTTTGCTGAAACTTTCTTATTCTGCATAGTAGTCTAGGATGCTTCTACCCGACCTTGCTTCTCTCTCTCCTTCATTCAGATTTAGGCTTGTATTGTAGTTTGATGACTTCTCCAGTTCCTTCTTTAATTTTTCTCATAATCATCTCCCCTAATAAAATCTTTGTATACTTAATGCTATCTTGGTGTCTGTTTCTTAAAACGTCCAGACTAACACAAATGGTTCCAGGAGTCAGCTAAGAAAATAGGCAGTAAGATGGGGACTTGGCTCACTTAGGACTAGCTCACCTACTGCCTAGCAAATGAAAAGGATGCTGTTGTGGTTGTGAAGTGGGGCATGGCACAAGGTTGAGGCTCAGAGGCTAAAGATTTCACTAGTGGTAATGTGGGAAAATGCATCCCTAGAGGGGAATGCTGATGGAAGAGAATGCTGTAGCAGGAGCAATATTTCACGCCTTTCAAAAATATGGAGAAACAATGCTTTCAAGTACAGTGGAGTTGGAGTTGGCTGGTTGCTGCTAAGTTGTAGTGATACAATTACATAAGGAAAATGAGAGACTGAGGACACTTAATAATAATCAGCCGACATGGTGGCTCACCCTGTAATCCCAGCATGTTGGGAGGCTGAAGCAGGCATATCACTTGAGATCAGGAGTTTGAAATCAGCCTGGCCAACATGGTGAAACTCTGTCTCTACTGAAAACACACACAAAAAAATGAGCCAGGCATCATGGCATGTGCCTGTAATCCCAGCTATTCAGGAGGCTGAGGCAGGAGAATCGCTTGAACCCAGGAGGTGGAGAATGCAGTAAGCCAAGATCATGCCATTGCACTCCAGCCTGGGAGACACAGGGAGACTCCATCTCAAACAAACAAACAAACAACCAATCAGTTAATGATTAAGTGTGAGATTCAGGAC
>NW_012113808.1:6335960-6336762 GCF_000951035.1 Colobus angolensis palliatus
CTCCAGCCTGGGAGACAGAGGGAGACTCTATCTTAAAAAAAAAAAAAAAAGCAAGACTTAGCAGGAGTCAGGGGATTATTCCTGGGATTAGCATTTGAGGATGTTTAATCAAGGATGTCAGAATGGAAGACTGGATAAGCAAGAATTCACTGATGTGGGGGTACTTTCTCAGGACAAAAGATTTAATAGTCTACCAGGATCTCCGGGAGATGGGGCAAAGTTGCTGCAAGGATTTAAGAAGCCTGGAAAACACAATGGCCAAATCTCAGGGAAATGGAAATACCTGCCTTGCCCTGCCAAACCTCAGAAGAAGGTGGGCACGCCAAAACTGATACGTAAGGCCAGAAGACCAGCCAGATAATTATGTTCCATTGGAAGGCCTAAAGGACACACTGCTAAAGCCTTCAGGAATAGGTTGGAAGAGAGGCACCACTGATCCTAAGAAATTTGGTGGTGGCTCTCCTCTGCAGGCCAGGGCTGATCTAAGAGAAGAGGTCAGTGTTGGGTTTATTAACTTCCATTGAAATGATGGGTCTCAAAGTAGTAGAAATATGTGTCTTAAGGAATGGAGTGGCAAAATAAGGTTTTTTGTTGTTGATGATGATGATAATTTCATTAAATCAGGTAATTTGTTACACATTCTGAAAGTTGAATTAAAAATGAAATCTGGAAAGAAAAATAGGAATAATCTTTAGAGGAGTTGTTCAAGTTTTGACTAGAGCTGATTAAGTTATTTATTATTATTTTAAAATAAGGGGTTATTTTATTCTATTGTATTCTTATTATAATTTAATGTCATATT
>NW_012113808.1:6341513-6342917 GCF_000951035.1 Colobus angolensis palliatus
ACACACACACACACAGTACATAGGCCAGGCATAGTGGCTCACACCTGTGATCCCAGAGCTTTGGGAGGATCACTTGAGGCCAGGAGTTCAAAACCAACCTGGGCAACATAGTGAAACCCTGTCTGTACAAAAAATAAAAAAATTACTGAGCATGGTGGTGCATGCCTGTAGTCCTAGCTACTCGGGAGTCTGAGGCAGGAGGATTGCTTGGGGCCAGGAGTTTGAGGTTACAGTGAGCTATGATCACACCACTGCACTTCAGTCTGGGTGACAGAGCGGCCAAAATGAAGTTCAATCCCTTTGTGACTTCCGACTGAAGCAAAAATCGCAAAAGGCATTTCAATACACCTTCCCACATTCACAGGAAGATTATGTCTTCCCCTCTTTCCAAAGAGCTGAGACAGAAGTACAACGTGTGATTCATGCCCATCCAAAAGGATGATGAAGTTCAGGTTGTATGAGGATACTAGAAAGGTCAGCAAATTGGTAAAGTAGTCCAGGTTTACAGGAAGAAATACGTCATCTACACTGAATGGGTGCAGTGGGAAAGGCTAATGGCACAACTGTCCACATAGGCATTCACCCCAGAAAGGTTATCACTAGGCTAAAACTTGACAAAGACCGCAAAAAGATCCTTGAACGGAAAGCCAGATCTCCCCAAGTAGGAAAGGAAAAGGGCAAATACCAGGAAGAAACAACTGATAAGATGCAGGAATGAAGTAATCTTATATACAAGTTATGATTAAAACTTGAAACAGACAAAAAAAGAAAAGATATCGGCTGGGTACAGTGGCTAACATCCGTAATCTCAGCACTCTGGCAGGCTAGGGTGGACAGATTGCTAGAGTCTAGGGATTCGAGATTGGCCTGGGCAACACAGCAAAACCCTGTCTCTATAAAAAAATACAAAAATCAGCCCCGTGTGGTGGCACGCAAATGTAGTCCCAGCCACTTGTGACACTGAGGTGGGAGGATTGCTTGAGCCCAGGAGGCAGAGGTTGCAGTGAGCTGACATTTTACTGCTGCACCCCTGCCTGGGTGACATAGCAAGACCCTGTCTCAAAAAAAAAAAAATGTGTGTGTGTGTGTGTGTATATATATGTAATGTGGATATATACATATAAAATGTAGATACATATAATATAAATATATATGTAATGTAGATATACACATAGATGTAGATACAGATACACACATAATTTTTAAATCTTATTTCTCTAGTTCTGATGACCTAACCAGCTGAAGATCTTGCAAACTCTCTCAGGAGAGGTATCCAGGGATCAAACCAGTCTCTTCCACCACCCTGAAAGGAGAACTTGCTTAACTGACTCTCTCTCTTCAGTTCAAGGCCTTTCCAGTTACACCAGGGTTTCTTTTTTTTTTGAGACGGAGTCTCGCTCTGTC
>NW_012113808.1:6344032-6346025 GCF_000951035.1 Colobus angolensis palliatus
CCCGTCTCGGCCTCCCAAAGTGCTGGGATTACAGGCTTGAGCCACCGCGCCCGGCCTGCTTCTCGTCTTGACAATCACCGGAGCTCTGAGACTAGGGTGAGGCAAAGTGGGTATGAAGGAGCTGCTCCTTTCCCACCCTGCACTTGTACTTGCTCAACCCAAGAGTCGGTGCCTCCTCACTTTTTGCACTCTAGGCACATCCCTTGTCTCACCCTAATCCCAGCTCTGTATCACTAACTATAATGCACCCATTATGTTCTCATGGAAACAGCATCAGCCACAGGAGGAGGGAAGAGGTACTAGTAGATTATCTGCAGAGACAGTAACCTAAGAACTAATTAGGGAAAATGAAGGAAGTCATTGCAGAAAAGTGGGATAGCAACGATTTAGTCTGGTGACAGGAAAAGAAGTAAAGGATCAGATATGGGTCTAGGTGAACAGGATGAAGCCAAACAGCTTAGAACATGGTAAATAAAACATGGATTCTGGGGCCTGCTCTTATCAGGTGCTGGTAACTGGCTGGGCAAGACAACAGAACTCTTGACTTTATCTCAGCCTATTTTCAAAGAATCACATTATAAAGTGTCCTGGTATGGGGAAGGGAGAGAAAAATCAGAAAATCTCTATAGAACTAAAATCTGTATGTTAATTTTTTCAATTCTGTGAAGGCTTTCTCTTATGAGATTTCTGAAGTTGGGCCAACTAAAATTTAAGGGCTCTTGAATGACTGTTATCTTTGCTGAGAGAGGGTGTATGTTAAATTCCACCAAATTAATAACCTACATTTGTGTAATGTCTTACAGGTTACTACGTTCTCTGACGCTGTCTTTTTAAATCTCAGTCATTTCTCTTCGCTTTTGCCCATTTCTGTTCCCATTTCCTAAAACTCTTTCTTCTAGCCTGGTTTGACACTGATTTTGTTTTTTAAAAACAGCTTTATTAAGATATAATTCACATACCATGCAATTCACCAATTTAAATTGTACAATTCAATGGCTTTTACTATATTCAAAGTTGTGCAACCATCACGACAATTTTAAAACGTTTCCTTCACCCTGAAAGAAATCTTGGACCCATTAGCAATCTCTCTCCATTTCCCCCACTAACCTCCCTAGCCATAGGCAACCACAAATCTACATTGGAAGGGGGCCCATTCTGGACATTAATTTTTAATTTTTATTCGAAAGTGCCCTTGTAATCTCAGCACTTTGGGAGGCCAAGGCGGGAGGATCACTTGAGACCAGGAGTTCGGGACCAGCGTGGGCAACATGGCAAAACTCCATCTCTACAAAAAATACAAAAATTAGTCAGGCGTGGTGGTGTGCATCTGTAGTCCCAGCTCCTTGGGAGGCTGAGGTGGGAGGATCACTTGGGCCTGGGGAGGTCAAGGCTGCAAGTGAGCTATGATCATGCCACTGCATTCCAGTCTGGGTAACAGAGTGAGACCCTGTTTCAAAAAGGAAAAAAAAAAAAGTGCCCTTGGGGATTAGGAAGTCTTATTTTTGGAATTCCTGACCTCTAAATGGTGGACATGTGTGATAAATCAGAGAGCTATGACAGAAATGGGGGGGAAGGGGAAATAGTATTTATTTAACAACTACTATGTACTAATGTATATCATTACTTTCATAGCCATCCTATGAGCGAGGTATCATTCAGCAGTTGAAGAAGCTGAGGTTTATAGAAATTATGTAACCTGGCCTGGTGTGGTGGCTCATGCCTATAATCCCAGCACTTTGGGAAGCCGAGGCGGGCAGATAGCTTGAGTTCAGGAGTTCAAGACCGGCCAGGGCAACATGGTGAAACCCCATCTCTACCAAAAGTACAAAAATCAGCCAGGCGTGGCGGCTGGTGCCTGTCGTCCCAGCTACTTTGGGGGCTGAGACGGGAGGACTGCTTGAGCCCAGGAGGCGGAGGTTGCAGTAAGCCAAAATAGCACCACTGCACTATAGCCTGGGCAACAGAGTAACTCTGTCTCAAAAAACAAAAAAAA
>NW_012113808.1:6346691-6349814 GCF_000951035.1 Colobus angolensis palliatus
ACCAAGAAAATGTATTTCCTTGGATCTGTTCTAACTCTGAATTTTGTCAAAAAATTCGATTTTTTTTAAGTAGGAGGGGAAGGAGGACAGCTCAAAATCACTTAATTCAGAATCTGCAGTGTAATTGTTATGGTAGGCTCAAATGTGATTTGAACATTCCTAGCTATGGGATTTGGTGACCAAGCTCCCAAGAGAGGATGACACAGCACAGGGAATAGCACAGGCAGCCTGCCTTGCTTTGTAGGGGGCAGAGACGTGAAAGTCCTTGTTGAGGTCACTGGAGCTGAGAGTACTCTTCATAATTTAAATGGACACGGGTAATTTCCTTATATGTAGGCAAGCCAGCCCTAGGGATAGGAAACAGAAAGAAAAACAGGGAGTACAGAGTACAGATGGCTGCCCTCTGCTAATTAGGCCTTACCTTTATATAGAATGCTTTTGATTTTTTCAGACACTTTCATGTATATTAACTCATGCACAGAGGTCAAATATTATAATTATTAAACAAAGTGCAGAGAAGTATGGAGAATTAACTCAGTTAATGAATTAGCTCAACTAGGCAATAGATGTATCTAATACTAGGATTAGATGGGGACAGTTACTCTGGAATGCCAGGAAAATGAAACATTCAGAAATAAGTGTAGTAACCACATTAATGCTATCAAGGGAACAAGCCTTTCCTTCCAAAGTGACAGAAATGAAGTTTACTTGTTGGTGTCTTCTTACTTCATATTCATTCATTTGTTCATTCATTTACCATGTATTAAATGCTTCCCACTTGCTTGTCATTCTGCTCAGTGGGCCTGGGAGATGCAGAAATGAGACATTATCTTTTTTCATTTATTGAGGCCCTACAAGGTGCCAGAAACTGTTCTAGGTGTTAGGGCTATAGTTATATATATATATACACATATATATAAATGTATAAGCCAGTGTGGAGTTAAGTCAATTAAAATTAACAAAGCAAAAGGAAATAAATCCTGTAAGAAAAATGCCTTGATGGATAAAGGGATGGGTAGATGACCAGTTATGTTTTAAAGCAAGTATATATATAGTACGATGTTTATAATGATAGAGTCTAGGTGGTGGGTATATTGGTGTTTGCTGTAAAATCTTTCAACTGTGCTTGAAAATTTTTATGATAAAATATTATGGAAGAAACACTATAGGAATGATAAGGAAGGTGCAGATTTGAGAAAAGTTTAGGGAAGACATGACATTCTTTTATTTTTTTAAGAGACAATCGATAGAGGAGTGCAATGGCATGATCACAACTGCAACCTTGAACTCCTGGGCTCAAGTGATCCTCCTGCCTCAATATCTGGTGTAGCTGGGACTACTGGTGTACACCTGTGTTTGAAGAAAAAAGGTCCATGCCCAGCTAATTTTTGTACTTTTTGTGGAGATGGGAGGGGTCTCATTATGTTGCCAAGGCGCTCGAACTCCTAGTCTCAAATGATCCTCACTCTTCTGCCTCCCAAAATATTGGGATTACAGGCATGAGCCACCCCACTGGCCTTTGGCATTCCTTTATCCTCCTCTTCTTTTCCTTAACTACCTAATATCCCCAAGCTAACCCTCAGTTGTAGGTTCAACTTCCAAATTCCAATGGGTTATAAAGAGTTCTACAAAAGTCCATGACGACTAATAAATCTATCTAGTAGAGAAAAGACCTTTTGGAGAAGAGGCTAACTCTAGGATCACCTAAAACTCACCCACTTCATAGCTATTTGGTAAGGCACACCTTTAGGAAACTTCACCTAAATGCCTGCTTCTGGGTACCAGGGAGTGGCCACTCTCCCCATCTTTGTTTCCTGTCTGCAGAGTTTGATGTTAGATGGTGACATAAAATACAGTTATCCCTAGATATATGCGGAGGGACTGGTCCGAGGACAGTCTACATGTAACCAAATCCACACATAAAGTCCCACAGTCAGCCCTGGGGAACCTGCACAAATACTGTATTTTCCATATGCCTTTGGTTAAAAAAAAAAAGGTGCATAAAAGTGAACCTCCCAGTTTGAACCTGTGTTGTTCGTCAACTGTAATTTAAAAGTGAAAAAAGTTTGTGTTTTCTGGTATCCTTTTCTGTTTGTTTGTTTGTTTGTTTGTTGACACAGGCTCTGGCCCTGCTGACCAGGCTGGAGTGCAGTGGGGCAATCATGGCTCACTGCAGCCTCGATTTCCCTGGCTTGAGAGAAAATTATTTTTTTCAAAATAATTTTCAATTTAAGGTAATTTACTAAGTTTCAAAAGATAATGCTATTGACATAAATTCTGTTTTAGATTGTAGGCCCCATCAGCTCATTGATACCAGTCCCAAGTTCAGAGAAGAGACTGGAAGTTACTAGGCTAGTCCTGCCTCTCTCACGTATGTCCCAGCAAAACTTCTCTTTCCAGTTTCAGCCTTTTAGAGACCTTTTTTCTTCAAACACTAATATACGGCCTAGATTGTACCAGCACTGTTCTGAGAACTTTACATATACGAATTCATTTAATTCTCACAAAAATCCTGGGATGTAATTGCCATTATTATTCCCATTTAACAGATGAGAGCACTGAAGCCCAGAGAGGTGAAGTAACTTGCTCAGGGACCTGGATGTGAATGCAGAAATCTGGCTCCAGAGGTGGAGTCTGAGACTGCCTTTCTAAGTGACTGATTGCCAATCTCTGGAAAACCAGTTCAATTGAAGGTCTTAATGGATCAAAATGTCAGTATGTTTTCAGATACCCTAACTCCATAGGAAGCTCAGTGTATGGGATTTGAGATACTGTAGTTTAGAAGGGAATTGCTTTTCCAAGGGAGGGCACCTTTCAGATAAGCCCCTCAAACTGCCCTTCTGCAGAGTCGCAAGAGGACAGGCCTGCTAAAAAGGATGGCGCTGGGGGGTTTCCAAGACAGGAAATATCTAAAGCCAGAGGCTGACATATTATCTTGGCGAACGGGAGAAGGGAAAAAGAACCCTCATTTTTTGGAAACACAAGTTTTTAGTCTGGATAATGGGTAAATGACATTAACTCTTTGTTCCACCCTAATCTTCCAAGCTTGCTCAAATTTTGCTTCTCAAACCTGGGCCATTCCTTCTTATTTAATTTGCCTATTAATTCCTTCAAGCTTTTTAT
>NW_012113808.1:6351309-6352885 GCF_000951035.1 Colobus angolensis palliatus
CAGCCCGGTGCTGAGGGCGGAGCGAGCCGGGAAGCGCGGCCAGGAGGGCGAGGGTGGCGGGAACGCGCGAGGCGGCATCCCGGGGAAGGGGAGCCCCGTTTGGGGCTGCACTCAAGGGCTGGGGATTACAGGGGTTTCCGGGTAAAAGCCTGAGAGCCAAATAGGTGCCGTGACATTAATGAAACGGTAATAGTAGGGGCTTCTGTTTTTTAAGGTTATGAGAGGAAACGTGGTCGACTTCAATGAGAAAGTTGTACTGGCTCCATGCTCTTCGGTGTCCGGGACGTACGCGTCTTGGATCCACGGAAGGGGGTCATCGTATGGGCGTCTGACCCTCTTAGGAGCCTGTTCCCTTTGTTTTATCAGCAAGGCAAGAAGAGACTAGGGAAATGACTTCCTAGCTTTACCCGGGGCTTTTTCTGCAGGTGGAGAAGGGTGGAGTCCTCCCAGATGCTTCTTTCTTTGCTCCCCTAACAGCCTTTAAGATGTGGCTACTTGTTTTTCCCACTGTTTAACACCCTCCAACTTCATTTGGAGCACCGGTTCCTCAAGGGAGCCTGAGAGCTGGGTGCTGGTGTGCTGGTTTGGAGAGGCAGGATGATGCTTGCCCCGGCTGGGGAGAGCAGAGCAGGAAGGCTGGTTGGCGCCATGAGGAAAGAGCCACGAGGTTTTCGCTCCTGAGCCGACTCGTCCGTAGCCCCTCCTCCATTTTGGTTTTACATTTTTCCCTCCAGGTCTGGACGACTTTAGCGCAAGGAGCCCAGCTAGACACGGCGGCTGGCACTGTGGAACTTCTTTATTGATGAAGTTAATCTCGTCCCTAGTTCCCAGGGTTAGGAATCGGCCTGCTTTAGGTCCTGAAGTTTCTGTTCTGTGTGCTCCCTGGTTGAAGGCCTTTAAAAAAAATTTGTAATTTTTGAATGTGTTCTTTACTATGACTTATACTAGTAATTCAAAGCAAAACCAGAATGCTAGCCCTTTCAGGAAGCTTTACCTGTTCTTTTAGAATTATTCTTGCCCTTCTGGCATACTCCTGTTGGATTGGGAGCTTTTGTGTGTGTGTGTGTGTTCGTGGCTGTTTTCCCAGCCCTCCTAGCACAGTGCCTGCTTGGCATGTAGTGGGGTCCAGATTTTAAGCTGAAGTCCAGTCCTCCTAAGGTAGGGAGGAGACTTAAACTTGCATATGAGCTTTTAGAAACAAAATGACCTTGGTAATCATCTAAATAATTTAGTTACCACCAGGATGAAAACTGCCACCCTAGAAGGTGAATAACTCTGTTCTTGTTCTTGTGTATTTCTCAGTCGTCACCTGTTCTAACTTGATAATCAGTATAAGCTTTTCGTGTTACTTGGGTAAAGTGTGGGATGGGAATAGTGGTGAGCCAATATGGGAGTAGCTAATTCTCTGCCTCCTAAAGTGCTGGGGTTACGGGTATGAGCCACTACCCGGGCTGGCTTTTTAATCTTTATTTTTTGTAGAGACTAGGTCACCATGTTGCCCAAGCTTGTTTGTACATTTTTGACATACAATTGATTGATAGTTTGTCATCCTTTAAGATTATTGATATTTTTGTTA
>NW_012113808.1:6361516-6363244 GCF_000951035.1 Colobus angolensis palliatus
CCTCCCGAGTAGCTGGGATTACAGGTGCCCACCACAATGTCTGGTTAATGTTTGTACTTTTAGTAGAGACAGGGTTTCACCATGTTGGCCAGGCTGGTCTCGATCTCCTGACCTCATGATCTGCCTCGGCCTCCCAAAGTGCTGAGATTACAGGTGTGAGCCTCTGCACCCGGCCAGTTTTTTTTTCTTCTTAAAATCTGTATCTGTTTTGAACTTTCTCCACAAGCAGTGGCCTCTTCGTGTGAGTATTTTTAGGGAGGTTGGCCTGTGTGTGGCCAATACAGGACACGAGAGGAGATGCTGTCCCTTCTGAGGTGTGGACTGCCACCTCAGTGCAGCTTGGCCATGAGTCAGCATCTGCTTTTGGAGTGCTTCAGAATGTGCTCTGGACCCGTGTGGGCTCCACTGCCCTGTTCTGGAACCTCCGTCGCCATCCCCATCCAGCCAGATCACGTATTCCACACCCTCCTATCAGGTGTTCCCGGGACTGTGGGGCTGGTTTGTTCCTTCTGCTGTTTTTCTCAGAGCTGGCATTGTGTGTTTTCCATCACCTCAAACTGCTGCCATGGCGGGGAAGGCCTGGTGTGATCTGGCCCTTGGGAACTCCTTCCCTTTCCCCCTCTAGCTGGTACAGCCACACCCACTCTTGGCATGGCAGGCTTTCCCCCAGCCAAGGATGTCCGCACTTGCTGTCTGCTCTGCCTGAAATTCCTGCTTTCTCACCGAGCCATGCCTAGCAGGATATCTGGTAGAATGAAGAAACCCTGGGTCCTGCTGCCTCCAGTAGTTCCTCTCCTGCTGCCTTTCCTCAGGCTGTATTTCTTCTTTGTTCCTTGAGTGTCTTTGAAGTATGGTTTCTGATGCTCACTCTGTCTGTGGTCACCGACCGGTTCACTACATAGCATTTGCTTTCATGTCATTTCTTTGTCAAATCTTGCTTTTATGAGGTTCTGTGGTGAAGACAGATTGTCTTTGGGAATTTCACTGCTGAAGACCTGACCTTGTTGCTAGTGGGTTTGGTAGTGGTGCTGTTGGAACTACTTATGGTCTCTAAATCTTTGACTTGTATTTCAGTATTTTAAAATCAATAAAAAAGGGTTGAGGGTATGCTTTTATATGCGAGTGTGTATGCATATGTCTGTATGCTTTCATGTCCATTAAACCATTTCAGTCATTAAGCTGATTTGTCATGAAAGCATTTGATCTTTTCATCATATATATAAAATATATAAGCATAACCCATATATAATTATGACATACAAAGTAGGAATAAAAAAAGAAAAAGGAAACATTTAGAAACATAATTTCTTTAATAGTGTAAAATCTTTCGATTGTTGCTAAAACACTATTTGTGACTGAAGATTGAAAGATGTTTTATTTTTAAAAGTCTTGTTTAATACTTGGTGATTCTTGGATGACCTTGGTGGTGGTAGTTTTGGTGATCATTCAAGACTGAAGGTTTTGTTCTAAGTTTAGTCTTCTGAATTTTTATTTAATGATCATCATATTTGAAAAAGTTACCCCTAAAAAGATCCAAGTAGAGGAAAGTTATCATTTTATAGTACTTACTAAATCATGATATTCCCATCCTCCAATTATGCTATGACTTTTCTTTAAAATGAGCTAGAAAATTTTCATCTTGTAGTCCCAGCTACTTGGGAGGCTCAAGTGGGAGGATTGCCTGAGCCCTAAGAGGTTGAGACTGAAGTGAGTCTTAATCCCACCATT
>NW_012113808.1:6365424-6368021 GCF_000951035.1 Colobus angolensis palliatus
TTTTTTGAAGAAAGCATCTTGATGAGATAGAGCCTTCCACCCCGAATTATTTGATGATTCTGTGGATAATTACTGTTTAATACTAGAATAAGATTTTTCATTTGTATAGCTCTAAGCTTTAAGGAACCCTGTTGACATAAATAAGTAGATGGAAATGGAAAGAATATTGTTATATCAAGGTCAATCAGACTCAGTTTTTACCTTTGAAATTATATGTCAAAATACAGTGGATTTTTATGAATCAACTAGCTTGCCATTCATCTCCTCTAATTTTGTAGAAAGCAGGAAAACTGGAAACCTCCAGACCTGTAAAAGGAATTGTCATTCCATCATTAAGTCATTCATCTTCCAGTATCAGCTTGAGTATTTTAGATCACCCTTTTGCATGGATTCAGAATGGAGGGGTGATGGGCCTTTATTTTGTAAAATGAGAGAAGCCGGATTGTGAAAGGGTATCCCTGCTTTCATTTGGCTCGGGAAGTTTTCACGTACCCTAGTTTGAAGAAAACTGATTTAGGTAGCTTGGTGTCTTAGTCTGTTTTGTGCTGCTGTAGCAGAATACCTGATAATGAACAGAAATGTATTTCTCACAGTTCTGGAGGCTAAGGAGTCCAAGATTGAGGGTCTGACACCTGGCCTTTTTGCTGTGTCATGGTCATCCCATCCTGGAAGGCAGAAGGGCAAGGGGCGGGGGAAGGGAGGAGAGAAAGTGCGTGTCCTCACGCCCAAGAGGTTCAAACAAGGTTCCTTTTGTAAGGAACCCGCCCCTGTCATAACGAATCTGCTCCCATGATAATGGCATTAATCCAGTTCATGAGGGTGGTGCCTCCAAGATCCAGACACCTTCCATCAGGCCCCACTTCCTGACACCACCACATTGGGCATCAAGTTTCAGCACATGAACTTTGGAGGACACTTCCAAACCACAGCACTTGTGTTGCAGCCCACTGTTGCCACTTACTTATTAAGTATCTGTATATTCATCTACAGAAGAGGGTCCTTACAGCCCTTACATTTTCACAGTTCTGTAACTAGCCTGGAGTATCCTATAATTGTTACCACTGGCCACAGAAAGTACTTCTTGAATCTGAACCTGTGTAAGTGGTAGGCATTTGTAAGCTTGCTTTGGTGGGGTTCTGAAAGACTGACATCCTCTGCCATTTGCTAACGTTCATCTCAACTGGATACCAGTTAGATTTCCTGAAGGTCCTGGTACCCTGTATGCTTACTGTCACTTTCAAACCTTTGCAGGTGTTGCTGTTTGCTGTTTTTGGGTCCTCCTCTTCTATGTTGCTAAAGCATCCTAAACAGACCTCAGTTACAGAATTTTTTTCCCTGCCCTGTGTGGTCCTTGCTTGTTTACTCTATCTTTAGGCTGAGCTCTCAGGATCAGGGACTTTGTTTTACCTCACTATTGCCTGAAGCTAACACACGTCCAAAAACAGGAAGGATGAGGAGGTTCTCAAATGTTTGTTGAATAACCAAATATTAAGTATTTTTTTTCCGAACTCCGTGTATCATAGGAATTTCAACATGTCCAGTACTGAACTCCTCATCTCACCCCTTAAACATGCTCAATCTTTAACCTTCGCCATCTCAGTTGATGACAGCTTCATCTTTCTAGTTGCTCAGGCCTGAAACCTCAGGGTTATCTTTGACTACTCTTTCTTGCTTCTGTAGTGTCAGGCTGTCTAGAGGGAACTTACGAAGAATGGCTGGTAAGAGTGCTGACTTTGGACTGTAGTCTTCAAACATGTTTGCATTCATAATTGCTAAGTCACTTGGATCCAGTCCATTAAGAAATCCTGTTGGCCCTGCCTTCACAACGTATCTGCAGTCTGAGCACTTTTCCACTCCTTTGCTTCTACCCTGGTCCAGGTCATCATTCATCATCTGTCGGTTGCATCATTGCAGTTGTCTCCTGATGCATCTCCCTCTTCCTTCTTTGTATACATGTTGTATTCTCATAACAGCCAGAGTGATCCTGTTAAAATGAAAGTTGGATAATTCCCTGCTCTGATACAACCCTGCAGTGGCTTCCCATTTTACTCCTAGTAAATTAAGTCTACAACAAGATCGGGAGGGCTCTACAAATGGGTCCTTTGCACTGGCTGTTCATTCTGCCAGGGCATCTCTTGATACCAGTGTCATTAACCACCTTCCCTCCTTCAAGTGTTGCTCACGTGTCTCCTTCTCATGATCACTATTTAAAATTGTAAACATTAGACACTCAAATATCTGTTGAATGGTTGAAGAATGAGTTACTTTGCTCAGTTACCGCTTCTAATACTAGTTTTAACATTAAACCTGTTGCTGGGGGATGTGGATAGTTGGCCCTTTGCTGTTCACATTTGTATTTCCTCCTGGGGTACCATCACCTGGATAAGATTGCTGGCACGTTGTCAGTCACTGAGCTTGGTCTTGTAAGTGTGCATGCTAGATGGCTTAGATGCCTGTTTAATGGTGCATTAAAAAAAAAAATCAGGCTGGGTGCGGTGGCTCATGCACGTAATCGCAGCACTTTGGGAGGCCAGGATGGGTAGATCATCTGAGGTCAGGAGTTCCAGACCAGCCTGACCAATGTGGTAAAATCCCAT
>NW_012113808.1:6368577-6390509 GCF_000951035.1 Colobus angolensis palliatus
AAAAAAAAAAAATTAAATAAAAAGAAAAAAAAATCAGAGAGTGACTTTAACTTAAACTTTTAACTTTAAATTCTTATTGTCAGGCTCTTAAAGAACTGTCACCTATTTTGTTTAACTCAATACTTTTCTTTTAATTGAGGTAAGGTATGCCTTTTTAATTAGTCGGTGGCTACATTTTTCTCTACCTCCTTTTGTAGAGAAAGTAAACATTTGAGAGCAGAAGGAATAGAATAGTGAGTGATACATAGTGTTTGAACGAGAGAGGTAGTGAAATACTCTTCAGGAAGGAAATGCGAGCTGAGGGAGTCTCCTTGTCTGACCACAGAGGGAGGACACAAGCTGAAGTGGGCATGAGATTGGCCATTTGGTTTCTGGAGGAAGGGGTCAGGAGACATCCATTGTGAAGGTGGAAAAGCTTGTGTTTTGGATGTGTCTTCTGGGAAGAACTCAGTCCTAGCCTGCCATGAGGCTCTGCTTGCTAGGTCTTGGTGGAGTGTAAGGTGTTTTTTTGGTGTGATAGAATTGAAGCTTTATAATGTCTCCACTTCGGGTTAGGATTGAGAATCCCTGGTTTGTTCAGAAAATGCTTCCTTGAGGTAAGCCCAGGAAGCTTGATGGAGTGGAGAACATGCGTGGGTTTTGGAGTCAGCCAGGCTCGTGTTAACATTCCTGCTTGGCCACTTCTAATCTGTTTCTTCTGAACCTATTCCTACATCTGTGAAAAGGAGACGATGTCTGGTTTGGAGAGGTGTTGGGGTTAAACGATAAAATGTATGTAGAGGTATATGCTTCTAGAGTGGGCCGGTCACTTGCCAGTACCGTGATTCATGTTCTGTGCAGATGTGCTGTCAGAACAGGCTCGTTGGCCAACCTTCCCTCCCTACCCCCGCCCCAGACGGAGTCCTGCTGTGTTGCCCAGCCTGGAGTATGGCGCGATCTCGGCCCACTGCAGCCTCTGCCGGGTTCAAGCAGTTCTCCTGCCTCAGCCTCCCAAGTAGCTGGGACTACAGGCTCGTGCCACCATGCCTGGCTACTTGTTGTATTTTTAGTAGAGCTGGGGTTTCACCATATTGGCCCGGCTGGTCTCGAATTCCGACCTCAAGTGATCCGCCAGTCTCGGCCTCCCAGAGTGCTGGGAGTACAGGCGTGAGCCACCATGCCCGGCTTGGTCAGCCTTTAAAAATGTTTTTAAATACTTACTCATTGATTTTAACTGACAAATGAAAATATATTTATGGTGTGCACGTTAATGTTTTAATGTATGTATACATTGTGGAATGGTTAAATCAGGCTAATTAGCATATCTATTACCTCAGTCATTTTTTTTGTGGTGAGAACACTTGATGTCTACTCTCTTGGCAATTTTCAAGTATACAATACGTTGTCATTAACCGTAGTCGGCATGTGGTGCAGTTGATCCCTTGAACTTGTCCCTTCAGTGTATCTTTGGCCAGTCTTGCTGTCCAGCACTGCTCCCTGGCATCTGTGCCTGACAGGGTCTAGGAATGGGGGCATTGATAGTGATAAGGAGCCTGTGTAGTTTGAGTCCCACTGACTAATGTGAGTTATTACTTCTTTGCTGATAAGGCCCATAACTACTCAGATATCGGGCACCCTCTTCCTGGGTCAACCTTTCAAGTTTCTTATTCGTGTGTTACCAGCTTTCTGTAGGCCTTAGCTATCCTTTCCTGTAGTTAAGTTGTGCCTTTTCCTGAAGGAGTTAAGGTCTCTTGTTTTGTAGTAGGTAGGTAGGAGCAGAAAAAAACAGTTTATTAGTATCTTTTTAAAAAAAATCTTTTAATTACAAATAGAACTCCTAGCAAAATGTATAAATTCTAAATGCACGGTTCAATGAATTATCATATGGTGAACATAGATTATTCCCGGCACCACGGAAAGCCCTCCCCACCCATCGCTACCTCTCCTATCAACTGTTTCTTCATAACCTGCTAGAGACAAGGTAGTGTTTGACCAGTATCTGTGTGACTCTAGTAACTTAGCCTTGTACAGGAGATATATATTTGTGTGTGCATGCATGTGTGTGGGGGGGTATGTGTGTGCATATATATATATATAATGAATATAAAAATCTCCATGAGCCTAGCAAAATCCTACTGCTGCTGCTGCTGTTTTTTGTTTTGAGATGGAGTTTTGCTCTTATCACCCAGGCTGGAGTGCAATGGCACGATCTCGGCTCACTACATCCTCTACCTCCTAGGGTTCAAGCGATTCTCTTGCCTCAGCCTCCCGAGTAGCTGGGATTACCGGTGCCCGCCACCACACCCAGCGAATTTTTGTATTTTTGGTAGAGATGGGGTTTCACCCTGTTGGCCAGGCTGATCTAGAACTCCAGACCTCAGGTGATCCACCCACCTCAGCCTCCCAAAGTGTTTGGATTGCAGGCGTGAGCCACCGCACCTGGCCCTTATTGCTTCTTTAATCCAGGTCACAAATTGCAGTTTTTGAAGCATCCACCCCTTCCTGCTCCTGAAGGAAAAGGTCCATGTCTTTGTTCATGCAGCCACTCATTCAGTAAATATGTGTTGATTACTTAGTGTGTCAGACACTTGTGAGGTGCTGGGAACACAACAGTGCATTAGAGAAGGGCCCTGACCTCAGGGAGCTTGTGTGTTTGGGTCTGACTCATCTGTGTTAACCCAGTGCCCAGTGTCATGGTAGGTGTTTAAGCGTCTGCCAAACTGAATTAAGTAATACTCCCTTTACTGGTTTCCTGTAGCAGTCATTCTCTTGTGTCATGGTTGGCTCTTTACACCTGACTTCCAGATTCCAGGATCCTGGAGTGTCAGTTATTCCTCTTGTGTCCCCAGTCTGGTGCACAGGGAGGGCTTCAGTGTGATTGTTGAAAGTGTGCTAAATGCCAAGTAAATGCTACAGCGATTAAGTGCTGTCGCAGGTCGAGGGGAGTCAGAAAGTGTTAATGACTGTGCTAAAGCTTTTCTTGCTAAAGTCACCAGTAATCACCTAGTCTGTAAATCCTGTTCAAGCTATAGATTCTTTACCTTGACTTTCTGTAACACTTGGCAGTGCCCTTCTCCTCTGGGAAACTTTTCTTGGTTTCACTGCTCTTGGCTGGTTGGCTTTCTTCACTCTCACCATTTTTCTCAGTCATCCCTGGGCCCTTTTCTGCCCATGGCTGTGTCATGCCTCAGAATCCCCTTCTTGGTTCACTGGTTTTTCCCCCTCCCTATTCTGTATTCTCTATTTGTCAGTGATTCGAAGATTGGCTGTTTCCTGCCTTGAGTCCTTTCCTGGGTTTCTTTCTCATTTATTCAGCTGTCACTGGGCATTTCCACATCATGTTCTTAACCAGCGTTTATCCAGAATGAGACTCCTGACAACACCATGCTTCCTCCTGTTCCCAACGACAGACCTGCTGCTCTACCTGTATTTTCTCTCCACACAGATGCACAAGACAGAAACCTTACAGTCATCTCTGTCACTGCTGCACTTCCACATTCTCCCACATCCATCCCGTCTCCTGGTGCAGTCAATCTTCCTTTCTGAATTTCTCTTGAAATAATTTCTCCTCCCAATCCGCATCCATTATTTCTTGCCTGAATGACTCTCCACTGACTGATTTCCCAGCTGCCAATCTGGACCACCTCCAAAACGTTCTCTACATTGCTGCTGGAGTGATCTTTTAAAAATGCAACTCCAATGCTGCCTGTCCTTCCTGTACATTCTTCAGTAGCTCTTCTTTGCCTTCAGTCTTGCCTTCATCCTTTTCTCCCAGCTAAGCCACAGGCTTAGTCCTTCTAGCCTTGCTTCCTGTCACTCCCTTCTTGCCATATCGGTCCTCCCCCACCCTGAGTTGTCAGCACTTCCAGTCCTAGCTCTTGAGAGCTCAGCTCCAGACTACTGCACGTGTTGATGCTGCTGCTTCTGATGTGCCTCTTTTGTGTGGTCACTTTTACTCATCCTTCAAACACCTCTTCACCTGTCACTTCCCCTAGGAAGTGTTCTGTTAGTTCACTGCAGTCTGAATTGAGGTTTGCATCCTGTGTTTTTCTTTCTCTAACACCCCATACTGCTCTCTTCTCAGTAGACTGAGTTTAGGGTCACTGTCTTTATCTCTGTCCATTGTGCCTAGAATATTGTAGCTGCTCAAACGTACTTGAGTGAATGTATTCAAGTCTTTTTTTTGAAACCATGATTGTGAGATTGGTTTACCTGGGAGTTCATCTGAGTCTTTTTTGTTTCTCATTCTCATATCAGAATTTAAGATTTGAAAACTTAATTTCACATCTGTAGTTTTGGGGAAAAAGTCATCTTTAAATGAATGCTACATTTATAGCAAAAATTAGGGACATGATTGAGTTTCAAGAAGTCGTTAGCCACAGATTTTTTGAGGGATGGTACAGGCTTTTAACTTACTAGAAAGGGCAACTTTTGGTTGGGCTTGGTGACTCAATGCCTGTAATCCCAGCGCTTTGGGAGGTCAAGGTGGGAGGATCACTTGAGGCCAGGAGTTGGAGACCAGCCTGGCAGCAGAGTAGAACCCCCATCTCTACAAAAAATAACTGATTAGCCAGGTGTGGTGGCATGCACCTATAGTACAAGCTACTGAGGAGGCTGAGATAGGAGGATCTGTGGAGTCCAGGAGTTTGAGGGTGACAGATGGAGAGACCCTATCTAAAAAAGAGGAGAACAACCTTTATCATGTTTTGCCACTTTTTATTCTTAATCTGAAGTAACATATGTTCTTGTAAAATGTTGATTTAATACTAATGGAGTGCCTACTGCAACTCTTGATTCCACTGCCTTATTTTTTTCTTATATCACTGATACCATTTGAAATAATTTTGCATGTGTTTATTGTTTATCTCCTTTCAGTGTGTTTCTTTTGGTAATAGCTAATACTTCCCGAGCACTAACTATATACTAAGTGCTATTCTAAGTGTTTTATTTGTGTTAATGCCTTTATTTCCTCTCACAGCCCCTTCAGGTAAGGTACTCTAATTATCCCCAATTTCAACACAGGAAGACTGCAGCCCCAAGGCGTTAAGTACCCACTGTGCCATAGCAGAGTGCCAGGTGGGGCTGGCATTTAAACTCCTGGCTTCGGAGTCCAAAAAACCTACTCTGCTCCATGGAATCTCAATGCAAGCCTGAAAGGGCACATATGCCTTCTGCAGTGCCTGCACCTTGAATGACCGCCTCCTCATAGTTGATATTCAGTGTGGATGAACACGAGGTATTCCAAGTAAGAAGTAAAAATAAAATCCTTCAGCACCTGTGGTACTGTAATATAATAAGAAATATGTATTTGGTCTCATTCCTGGCACAAAGCTCTTAAAACCCTTGTGGATAGGGGCATTAGGAGAACCTCTTGTTCTAATGTGCTTCCGACAGCCCCCAAAACCTTTGTAATTTCCTGGGTGATAACAGAGCTCCTAAATCCCTTAGAATTTCCCAGGTGATAGGAGCATCTTTTGTTCTAACAACATAACTGTGGTGGGCTCCTGGATAGCCAGGATGGTGGCTGGTTGCCAGGGGAACCAGCTATGTGATTACGGTGTTAGAACTTTCAGCTCCATGCCCCTGACCTCTGGGGAGGTGAGAGGGAGAGGGGGGCTAAAGGTCGAGCTGATGACTAATGGCAGCATTGTGATCAATGATACGTATATAATGAAGTTTTCAGAAAAACCCAAAAGGACAGTTTTTGAATGAGCATCCAGATAGCAGAACAGGTGGGGGTTCCTGGAGGGTGACTGCCTCGACAGGGTGTGGAAGCTTTGCGCCCTTCCCACATGCCTCGCCCTTTGCGTCTTTTTAATCTGGCTGTTCCTCTGTTTCCTTTGTAATCTTTATAATAAATTATAAATTGTTCCCTTTATAATAAATGGGTAAACATAAGTAAGTGTTTCTTTGAGCTCAGTGAGCCACGCTAGCAAATTAATCGAGCCTAAGGAGGGGTCATGAGAACCCTGATTTAAAAGCCTCTGTCAGAAGCACAGGTCACAACCTGGGACCTGCCATTGGCATCTGATGTATGGGGCAGTCTTGGGGACTGAGCCCTCAGCCTGTGGGATCTGGCGCTCTCTCCAGGTAGATCATGTCGGAATTGAATTACAGGAGACCCAGCTGGTGTCTGCTGGTGAATTGATTGGTTGCTGGTGGGGAGAAATCCCCACACATTTTGGTGACCAGAGGTGGAATATTCTGTGCACAGCAGAGGGTAGGAAAGGCACTTTGGTTTTTTTTCTGTATCTTCTTGGCCCACTCTTCCTCAGAGGTTAGTTGCTATAATTTGTTTTCCTCATAAAGCTTTTCCTTTTCAATTACAAATATATATTTATGCACAGATGAAGTACTTATAAAATGAATGTTACCTCTCTTGGGAAACAGACTTTTTTTCTTCACAACTCTTTGGAGAGCATGTCCCTTGAGATGTGACATTATTTTAGCTGTGTAACAATTAACTGGATCTGAGTTGTTTTACATCAGCTAAATATCAGTCTTCTTGCAATCTGGGAAATATTTAAGTCTCATCAGCAGTATTTTGGGGAAGGGGGTGCTCCTGCAGATGGCAGCTGCTGTTTTCTGTTTGTTTGTTCATTGATTGATTGATTGGGACAGGGTCTTGCTCTGTTGCCCAGGTTGGAGTACAGTGGCATGATCACTGCTCACTGCAGCTTCAACTTGCTGGACCCAAACAATCCTCCTGCCTCAGCCTCCTGAGTAGCTGGTACTATAGGAGTATGCCACCATGCCCAGCTAATTTTAAAATTCTTTTTAGAGATGGAGTCTCACTTTTTTGCCCAGGCTGATCTTGAACTCTACACTCCAGTGATCCTCCCGCCTTGGCCTCCGAGAGTGTTGGGGTTACAAGTGTGAGCCACTGCGCCCAGCAATCTGTGCGTTCTCACTGGATGTCATGCCCTGCAAAGAAAGTTGACCAGGTGCAGTGGCTCATGCTTGTAATTCCAGTGCTTTGGGAGGCCGAGGTGGGATGATCACTCGAGCCCAGGAGTTCCAGACCAGCTTGAGCAACACAGTGAGACCTTGTCTCTACAGAAAATTAAAAAAGAAAGTAAAAAAATCAGCTGAGTGTGGCACCTGTAGCCTAGCTAGCCACTCTAGAGACTGAGGTGGGAGGATCACTTGAGCCCAGTAGTTTGAGGTTACAGTGAGCTATGATTGTGCCACTGTGCTCCAACATTGGCAGTAGGGTGAGACTTTGTCTCTAAAGAAACACAACAATTTAAAATTTATTTAATGTCCCTAGATTTCTACAGGTATTGAATTCCTATGGGTATGGGATTTTGACTGTGGTCTTTTCCTAGTTTCTATAACTGTGCTGATAAGGAAAAAGAGATTGCCCTTTTTAAAAAAAAAAACAACAACAACAACAAAATATCTGAAAGTTGGTCAAGTCTTATCTTTCCTTCTGTTTCCCTCTGGTGGTAGCAGACAGTTTACCTGTAGAGCAAGAGTTTTTAGATTAGCCTGGGATCCATGGATAGGCTTCAGAAGGGCTATCTATCTTATGAAACTACACAGAGAATGTTGTTAAGTGTGCATTTCACATTTCACTGGGGAGAGTGTTTCATGCCAGATCCCAGGTTGAGGATAAGCACGAATCCTTTTTGATATAGGTGTATTCTTTGTCAAGTTGGCAACAAGGATCCTGGAAGCTGACTTGATTTAGGGATTAGAACATGTTTTTCCTTTTTATTCCTAGTCCCAGAAAATGATATCAGTGGGAATAAAATGAGAGAGGGCAGTTTGGACTGTTCCTCAGTGAAGAACAGGGGTTCGCACTCATCAGGTGGATGTATGGGCTCAGCCTGTATATATGGGGGCACTTGTTCAGATTAAATCTCATGTTGTGACGTGACAGCAATGTCATGACTGCCTTTGTCCCCTTGTGAGCTTTGTATCATGTAGAGTGGAGATAGCTCACACCCTTATTTAACTGGCCATTTTTATTTTCAGATGCTGTGCTGCTGTGAAGTGTATGTGTACTTGTATATTGTTAAAAATTTAACATATAAGTTATTACTTTGGTAAGAGTAAAAAAAAAAGTATATGGTGTAAAAAGACAAATCACACTGTCTCAGTGCTGCCACTTGCTAGTGAAATGATCTTGGGCAAAGTTACTTGCTGTGTGTCAGTTTTCCTCATCAATAAAATGGATACCAAAGTAGTTCCTGCCCATATTGTGAGGATTGTAAAGATTACATAAAATAATAAATAATATGGAAAAGGCAATTGAAATGTTTTCTGGTGTATGGAAAACAGGCAATAATTATCTTTTGATGGTGATGGTATTGATAACAATAATGATACCTAGAAAGGCCTGTAACCAAAAATCAGTAGTCCTTCCTTCTTTACCCCATCCCATGTTTTAGAAACAACCGCTTTTAAATCCTCTAGCTATTTCTTTTATCTCCAAATTTGAAAAAATTACATTCTCTTAATTTGCATCACCCTCTTCAACCTCGACTACGTTAAGCCTCTTTATTGACTTTCTCTTTTAGAAGATCAGATCAGGTTTTTAGTTTTTTCTAGAGATAGAATCTCACTGTGTTGCCCAGGCTGGAGTGCAGTGGCTATTCACAGACATCATCATAGTGTATCTTTGAACTCCTGGCCTCAAGCACTCCTCCTGCCTCATCCTTCAGAGTAGATAGGGCTACAGGCCTATGCCATCATTCCCAGCTTGAAGATGAGGGTTTTTTTGTTTGTTTGTTCTTTGAGACTGAGTCTTGCTCTGTCACCCAGGCTGGAGTGCAGTGGCGTACTCTTGGCTCACTACCTCTGTCTCCTGGGTTCAGGGTTTCACCATGTTGGCCAGGCTGGTCTCGAACTCCTAACCGCAAGTGATCCGCCCACCTTGGCCTCCCAAAGTGCTAGGATTTACAGCCTTGAGCCACTGCACCCGGCTGAAGATTAGGTTTTAAGTGATACCTTCTGCTTCCCTACACTTTCCTTCATCTTCTGATGCAATTATACCAAGTTTTGGTTAAATTGACATTTAATGTTAACATAATGATCATATGAACATTTTAACTGCTAATCTGAGTTGAAAAAGTTGGGGGAAATATTGTTTGTTGATTTTAATTATGAGTGAAGTTAGAGGTTGTCATGTGGTTGTAGCTTATTTAGGTTTATTTTATGACTTGCTCATTTTTCTCCTCAGATACTCAATTTTACCTTATTGGTTTGTACAAGCAATCTGGACTCTTAGAAAGTATTGGTGGAGGTTGAACTTCTTGAAGAAACATTGAGCTTTTGCTGGGCGTGGTGGCTCACGCCTGTAATCCCAGCACTTTGGGAGGCCAGTGCAGGAGGACTGCTTGAGGCCAGGAGTTTGAGACCAGCCTGGCCAACGTGGTGAAAACCCATCTCTACCAAAAATACAAAAATGAGCCGGGTATGTTGACGTGTATCTGTAGTCCCAGCTACTTGGGAGGCTGATGCAGGAGAATCGCTTGAACCCGCTGAGGCGGAGGTTTTTTTTTTTTTTTTGAGACGGAGTCTCGCTCTGTCGCCCAGGCTGGAATGCAGTGGCCAGATCTCAGCTCACTGCAAGCTCTGCCTCCCGGGTTTACGCCATCCTCCTGCCTCAGTGTCCTGAGTAACTGGGACTACAGGTGCCCGCCACCTCACCTGGCAAGTTTTTTGTATTTTTTAGTAGAGACAGGGTTTCACCGTGTTAGCCAGGATGGTCTCGATCTCCTGACCTCATGGTCCGCCCGTCTCGGCCTCCCAAAGTGCTGGGATTACAGACTTGAGCCACCGCGCCCAGCAAGGCGGAGGTTGTAGTGAGCTGAGATCGTGCACTGTACTCTGGCGTAGATGACAGAGTGAGACTCTTGTCTCCAAAACACACACACACACACACACACACACACACACACCCTGAAAAAAAACCCCCGAGCTTTACATCCATAGATGAGGAGTTCGGAGTAGAAATAGATGACCTGTTATCTGTGTCGGCTTTTGATACTATCTGCCTTTCATGTCTTTATTCTTAGGTTGTCATAGAAATAAGCCCACCATATTTCAGAAAACATAGTGGGTCACAGGAAAGCACTCTGATGGGACAACCTAGTTGGATTTGGTACAAAATGAGCCAGATGTGGGAAAAGGCATATTAACATGATTATGAAAAGTAAGAATGATGGAGCTGGGTGTGGTGGCTCAGGCCCGTAATCCTAGTTTGGGAGGCTGAGGTGAGAGGGTTGCTTGAGGCCTGGAGTTTGAGATCAGCTTGGGCAACAAAGTGAAACCCCATTTTTTGAAAAAGATAGTAGGGAAGAGCAGAGATTTCTTGAAAGTGCACTCAACAAGAGGATTAGGCTGATCTAATAGTTGGAATGTCAGTATTGATACAGTTTTCCTTGGTACAGTCTACCCAGAGTGGGGGAAGGGGCAGAGCATAAGGATAGAGGGGGAGTTGTGGTTTTATGGATGTCAGGTGTTTACCAACAAACCAGATGGAGGTGGTCAGGTGGTGGAGAGCTTCTGCTCTGAGAACCTGACCGAGAAGCAAAACATTGTCTCTGTGTAGTGCTTGGCACAACTGTGGGCTCTGATCTGGGAAAGAGTGGACTCGGGACCAAAGCAGATTTCTCTGTGGGGCTGTGGTTAATGAAACTGTCCTAAAGCCAGCCTGGTCTAGGGTATTCTGGCCTCTAAGATTGAGAGGGATGATGGGCAGGGCGGTGGGCCAGAGGTGAAGTGAGATGAGGAAGGCCAAGCCCTTTTCTCCTGAGGAAGCCAGTGCTAGGGCACCAATTACAGTTTTACACAATGCCAGCTTCCAGCCTGCATAGAGAAACATGAAATTTCTGCTTAAAACGGAGTTCCTTTTTCCATTTTTGGCTCTAAACTTTTTGTGTTGGGAGTTAGGAACCAATTTTGGAGAGTGATTGTAGTGAGGGAATCTGGAAAACTTGTGAAAATGGAAAAGCTCGTTTTAGACAGGAAAAGTCTGTCTCTTGGAATGAGTAGCAGAGGGTTTTCTTGCTCAAGGTAGTTTTCCTTTCTGTTCTTGGTGTGGTGCCTGACTCCACATTTTTCACCCAGCTCTGAAACAGGTTTTGCTGAGTAGCTGCAGGCAAGTCATCTTCTCTGTAAATTAGATGTAGTTAATAACACCTGTTACTCAGAGAGTGCCTGGATTAACAGGTAAGAGTTTGGACTGGAGTGACCCAGAAATGGTATGAAATAGTGAGAAGAACCTGAGATCACTACATGTCCCAGAGAAGACACCTTCCTTAGATCTAGGTTGAGGAGACTGAACTAAACAGCCTTTGTTCATTAAAAAAATTTTTAAATTTTTATTTATTTTGAGACAGAATTTTTCTCTTCTTACCCAGGCTGGAGTGCGTGTTGCAATCTTGGCTCACTACAACCTCCACCTCCTGGGTTCAAGCGATTATCCTGCCTCAGCCTCCTGAGAAGCTGGGATTACAGGCATGCGCCACCACACCTGGCTAATTTTGTATTTTAAGTAGAGATGGGGTTTCTCCATGTTGGTCAGGCTGGTCTCGAACTCCCGATCTCAGGTGATCCATCTGCCTCAGCCTCCCAAAGTCCTGGGATTTTAGGCGTGAGCCACCGCACCTGGCCTTATTTTTTAATGTTTAAATTTTTCTTAGAGACAAGGTCTCGCTCTGTTGCTCAGGCTGGAGTGCAGTGGCGTGATCACAGCTCTTTGCAGCCTTGAACTCCTGGGCTGAAACCATCCTCCTGCCTCAACCTCGCAAGTGGTTGGGCCTACAGTTGCACATGCCACCACATGTGACTAATTTAAAAAAATTTTTTTTTTTTTTTTTTTAAGATGGAGTCTGACTCTGTCACCCAGGCTGGAGTGCAGTGGCACGATCTCGGCTCCCTGCAAGCTCCACCTCCCGGGTTCACGCCATTCTCCTGCCTCAGCCTCCCAAGTCACTGGGACTACAGGCGCCCGCCACCATGCCTGGCTGATTTTTTTTTTGGTATTTTTAGTAGAGATGGGGTTTCACTGTGTTAGCCAGGATGGTCTCGATCTCCTGACCTCGTGATCCGCCTGCCTTGGCCTCCCAGAGTGCTGGGATTACAGGCGTAAGCCACCACGACCGGCCTTTAAATTTTTTTTTTTGTAGAGAATGAGTCTCGCTATGTTGCTTGGACTCCTGGGCTCAAGCAGTCCTCCCGCTTTGCCCTCCCAGTGCTGGGATTACAGGCGTGAGCCATTGCACCCAGCCTAATCAGCCTGTGAAGTCCCTTCCAGGTCACACAGGGTGAATCTTGGGAAGGCAGACTGGAGATTCTGCTCCTCCTGTTATCTCTGTCTCATCTTTAGAGCTGGTCCAGTGCACCTGGGTGTCTCTGAGATCATGCGCCCCCAGGGGCAGCAGTAGTGAGAAAGATGGTTGTGAAAGGTGCATTGTCATGATAGTTTTTCTTTCTGCGGTTTATCCTTATTTCCTGGCTTCGCCCACAAACACAGATTCTCAGCCTCTTTCTTGCCTTTGTCTTATTTTTTTTTGAACATTTATTTGGAAGCCCTCATTTTGTGCCCATGTTTTTTTTTCCTGGATCTGGATATGCTTCATAGGAGTGACCTCAACCCAACATGAGTACCTCATGTCGATAGTCTGGCTAATTTAACGTTCTGAAAGACCTCCTTATAGCCTAATAAGAATCAAAGTCAAGCTGGTAAAGCTACTGTTGCTACTCTGTGCATGCTGCTCCCCCGCCCCTGCAATATTTATTAAAATGTGACCCTCTCAGAGCCCAAGGCTTGAAGCTGCTTATGGATTTTTTTTCTTCTAAAAAAAAGAAAAACAATAGGATACATGTGCAGAATGTGGAGGTTTGTTATATAGGTATACGTGTGCCATGGTTTGCTGCACCCATTGACTCATCCTCTAAGTTCCCTCCCCTCCCACCCCCAACAGGCTCTGGTGTGTGTTCCCCTCCCTGTGTTCATGGGTTCTCGTTGTTTAACTTGCACTTACGAGTGAGAACATGCAATATTTGGATTTCTGTTGCTGTGTTAGTTTACTGAGGATGATGGCTTCCAGCTTCACCCATGTCCCTGCAAAGGACATGATCTAATTCCTTTTTATGGCTACATAGTATTCCATAGTGTATATATAACACGTTTTCTTTATCCAGTCTATCATTGATGGGCATCTGGGTTGGTTCCAAGTCTTTGCTATTGTAAATAGTGCTGCACTAAACATATGTGTACATGTGTCTATAGTAGAATGATTTATATTCCTTTGGGTATATACACTGTAATGGGATTGCTGGGTCAAATGGTATTTCTGGTTCAAGATCCTTGAAGAATCATCATACCGTCTTCCACAATGCTTGAACTAATTACAACAAAAGCCAAAATTGATAAATGGGATCTAATTAAACTACAGAGCTTCTGCACAGCAAAAAAACTATCATCAGAATGAACAGGCAGCCTACAGAATGGGAGAAAATTTTTGCAATCCACCCATCTGACAAAGGTCTAACATCCAGAATTTATAAGGAACTTAAACAGATTTACAAGAAGAAAGCAACCCCATCAAAAAGTGGAGAAAGGATATGAACAGACACTTCTCAAAAGAAGACATTTATTTGGCCAACAAACATGAGAAAAAGCTCAACATCACTGATCATCAGAGAAATGCAAATCAAAACCACAGTGAGATACCACCTCACACCAGTCAGAATGGCAGTTATTAAAAAGTCAGGAGACAGTGGATGCTGGCGAGACTGCGGAGAAGTGGGAATGCTTTTACACAGTTGGTAGGAATGTAGATTAGTGCTTATGGTTTTTAAAAGGCTTCCAGAGCAGGGGACCCATATATTTAGTCCCATAGAACACATCTCTTAACCTGCCTCTTAGCATTTCATCTATCCTTCCTTATATAAGTTATTTCTCCTGGAGTTGGGACAGGAGGTGGCTTGTTATTTGGGTAGAAAGGAGAAAGAATGGGTGGGTATGTGGACAAACGGTGTGGGGAAATAGATGGCATGGGAAGTGTTGCCACAGCTCTCTGGAAACTACTTGGGTATTATGATTAATGGATAGTCAAACATCTCTCAAATATTAAAGAGTGGTCTTCCCTTAAAGGTTATTGTTCCCAAGGTTATCCCTCTCTTGGTGCCCTGGCTCTGGTTTCTTTTCTTCTAAGTTGCCCCTTTGATTACTTGTCATGTGAATATCAAGGCCTGATCCTTCTCCTTCTTCCGTGTGAGTTCCAAGGGGCCGCCTTCCCGTGGAGTTTTGCAGATTCATATGTGTCATAGAGAACAGGTTTTAATATTGGGCTGCTGTTAGGCTTTAGGGCCAGTGCCGAGAGGCCCCAGAAAGAGCCGAACCTACTGATGAGGCCTCTCCCAAATCTAATCAGAGATGGGGGAGAATTTGGGTGCTGGGAAGAGCAGATGATCTCAGTGATTTTAATGCCCACCTTTATTTGCAAAGTGAAGGGATAAATATATTTCCCTATTGCATTTCCTGCCCTTCACTTGTCAGGCATATTTGATGTATTTTTTTGTTTTCATTTAAAAAAATGCCATAAAACCATGTCAAATATGCCAAATATTTATTTTTTAAAAAGTAGGCCAAGTATTATATCTTTCTGCTAAATCTAGTGGATTCTCTCTCACCTACCCCCTCTCCAAACAGGTGTTTGCAGAAAGGCTTTTTTTTTTTTTTTTTCCAGAAAGGATCTTTACCCAGAAAGGAATTTTAAACCTCAGAGTTAAGTTCTGCTTCACATCAGTGCTTCCCTCACGGAATGTCATCCTTAGCCAGAATGTATTTCATAGAGTGTTCCTCCTCTTTACGCCTTCCATCCTTTGATGCCTTCTGACCCATGAAAATAATGAAAAGTATTTGTTTCGGGCCCCTAGTATTACCAGGTTTAGGCACTATTGCTATCCTGCATCTTTTTCATTCTTATCTCTGTGCTGTAATTCTATCTCCCTTCTTGAGTATTTCACAACTGGAGACAAGTGAGTTTCTTCCCTAGAACTCTTAACTTACCCTAAGTGTAAAGATCTGGGTAGACACTCAAGGGCTTTTGGAATGTCCACTCATGGAAGCAGTTGTATTTTGTTACTAGAATATAAAGACCTCATCTTTCAAAATTTCTTTCGTAGCAGTTTTAGATTCTTGGATGCTGAACGTTCACCAGTTCTTTCAACTAGATCTGTGTAGTCAGAATTCCATGCTCCAATTTGGGAAGTCTGAGAAAGTTTAGGTGCCATTCTTACCTCCTCTCATTTTGGGGTTCAGATTGTGAGTCAGAATGCCTGTTGAGACTTTCTGAGAGCATAGAAGCACTGGAGCAGCGGGCTCTGGAGTGGCTTCACCAGGCACCTCAGAGCACAGTGGCAGGCTGAGAATGTCTGTGTGACCCCACACAAAAAGACTGTCTGGGCGACGTGGCGGGAGCCTGTAGTCCCAGCTACTCCGGAGGCTGAGGCAGGAGAATGGCGTGAACCTGGGAGGCGGAGCTTGCAGTGAGCTGAGATCCGGCCACTGCACTCCAGCCTGGGTGATAGCGAGACTCCGTCTCAAAAAAAAAAAGACTGTCTGGGAGCTGGAAACCGCTCCTCCCCGTGTGTTTTTCCTGCTGCTGGTGTGTCGCCACAGTAGGGGGGGATGGAGAACAAATTATGTCTACTCCTTGGATATTAGTTAACCTCATTCAGATGATTCTCAACTGTCCCATGAGGAAATAAACTGATTTCCCTGGTTTTGCTGTAGGACCTGATTAGTCACATACTGCAGAGAACCAACATGTAGCATAAGGCGCCATTGCCAGCCTGACCAGTGTAGTAGGGAACTGGGTCTCCCACTTTCGCAGCCCCCAGCCCTGTCTTCTAGAGTTAGACTGTGCATTGCTAACTAGGCTTCCTTTTTTAAAAATAAATAAATAAATAAATATGTCTTTTGGATCTCGTTAGGTTAGAAAAAATCTGTATTTGACTTTCCTGTGTTTGTCCTGATTTCGTTCTGTCCTTCACTCTGAAGCAGCTCCCCCACCGTCCCCACTTAGCTCCTATCTTACTTCACCATATCTTTTCTAGTCCTTAAATACTACCTTCCATGCCTTGTTCTGGTCCTCGAAATCTTTCCTTTATTCTTCTGTTTTTCCTACCAATCCCCAACTCGAACAGAACCCTACTGTAGGAGAACGTAACTGAGAAGAATTTAAACTGGGTTTGAATAATTAAATAAATTCCCGTATGAAGGTATAATAAATAATTTTCTAGATACTTTGTACACATGACACTGAAAAGAGAGGGACAGATTCTATAAAGTAGCTCACTGGGGGAAAATTACCATTGCTACATTTTCAGCCTTAAATTGTAAGGAATGCAGATGGTTAGCCAGCCTGTGTTTCTCCCACCCACCTTCGTTTTAAACTGTCCTACCCTAGAGAGATGGATGCTTATAAAATAAATGAAAAAGACTTTACCTTTAGAATGACATAGATTGTGATTGACAGGTCCAGGTAGCTCTTAGTATGTGAAGGGGAATTACAATGGGTTAGGCTTTCTTACTTCATTCCATAAACACCTATTCCTAGTTCTTGTCTGAATCTGCATTTATTTTTCAGCAAAGATGTCCCCAAATAAGGTGCTTATATATAGCAACAGATTCTACTTCCTCACATCTTGTTTCAGGACAGCTCACTCAGTTTTTTTAACACATTTCAGTGGGCCCAGAATCTATCGTGGCAGGAAGTAAAACTGTTTTTACATGTATATTCGGTCACTTCCCAGTTTTTTCATTTTTTTTTTTTTCTTGCAAGCTCTTTCTGTCCGGGCTGAGACCCACATAACATCTCAGCCAGCTGAGTTGGACATTCCCGGGTTTCTGTTGGTGTCTGAATATGTGCAGAGCAGAAGAGTATGTGCTACTTGAATCTTGCTGTGCATGAGCTGCTGGAAGTCGCTGCGTCTGACTGGTGTGTAGAATCTGGGGCTACTGTGATGGGGAACTTGAATGTTCGAGGAGTACAGGTGGATGTGGGCTGGGGATGAGAACTTGTCCATCGTTACAGAGCCAGCCTGGCCCTGTGGAGACTTGGAACCGTGTTTCCTTGTCCTGGTCAGTGTGAACCCTTGGGAAAAGTTGCAGAGTACAGAAATCAAAATACACTGAATCTGTTCTCTGCTTGGCCTTTTTACACCCTGGTGCAAATTGACTAACCTGTGGTTTTTGATAATCTCTGTCCAGTGGTTGAGAATCTGTCCTGTCTATAGCATCTGAGTGTTGTGAGAATAAAATGTGAAAATAAGTATGAAAATATTTATGAACCATAAAGAACTCCCCCATGATAAAGTGATGTGTGTCTTCCAGTGTAGAAGGTTTTATCTTTTCTTTATCTGTATATATAAAAAACATTTATTGCATATTATAAGATACATATACCTGCACTTAGATGATAAAACTAAGGCCCAGAAATGAAAGTATCTTCCCAAGCTCACACAGCTAATCAATGGCATAGTCAGTGCTTGAATATTCTCTTTGAATTCTGATATCTAGTAAGCTCATTGGGGCCCATTGAAGCAGTAGCCAAATTATGGTACTAAGTACTGTCTGATACATTAATTTATTCAGCAAACATTAAGTGCCTGTTGTATCCCCAGTTCCTGGTATTTTGAGTGTTAGATGAATTTTGTTTGTCATTAAAATTTCCTCCCCCGACCCCCACCTCACAAGTAACTTGTAATGAGCTTCAGAGGCATTTAGCTTTAAAAAAAAAAAATCTTCATCCCTCTTTTTAACCACACTGCCCTTGGTTCTTATACTACCCTTGGTTCTTAGTCTAAAAATTTAGTTGACATTCCTGTGTGTTTTGATCTTGCAGTTGGTCGGAGGGTTATTTATTAGGAACAGAGATTTTTAATGATTTCAGTAAGTGAATTAGGAGTTGTGATACATGATTATATTAAATTGCTTATGGTTAGTTTCTCGGGAAGTGATTTAATTGTTAACCTTCCTAAGTCTTCAGTCTTAGGCTTATCCAGTGGGAGCTGAAAAGCTTTAATAGGTAAGTTTATTGGAACACACTTCCAGAGTCAAATGTCACTCTTAGCAGCTGCAGATGTCAACTGGGACAAGTATTCAGAGGCTGAGAATTAAGGATATATGTTAAATATGGCCCTCATAGGCAGCCCCAAGGTTTTTTTTTTTCTGCTTTTGCAAACATGTTGACACAGATGAGGCTCAGAAGACAGGCATACATATGTCTTGCCTTCATTCTCTGCAGAGAGAGTGTTTTTAGGGGCTTGGGAAAGTATTTCAACTCCAAGAGAGGACTCATAGTTACTAGAATCTTCACATCTGCTTTCCCAAGTGATCTTGAGTCAACCACAGTCTTGTGGGATAGATGGTATTATTCACCCCTCCTTTGTTACATATTAACATGACAAAACTAAGACTCAGAGAGGAAGTGCCTTCCCCAAGCACATGCAGCTAGTCAGTGGCACATCCAATACTTGAACCCTTTTCTCTCTGAATCATGCTTTGTACTAAGCTGATCAGGGTCCACTGTAGCGGTAGGTGACTTACAGTACTAAGTACCATCTGATACATTAATTTATTCAGCCAACATTGAGTGTCTGTTGTATCTCTAGTACTTGGCATTGCAAAGATGAGTAAGGCAGTAGACAGATAACTGACATAACCCATGACAGTGCAGTTGCGCAAGTGGCAAGATACGGAGTGCAGAGTACTGTGGGGATACCCATGAGGGAGCCACAATTGCCTAGGGTGGGGAGTTGGAGGAGGCAGATGACAGGAGGTAATGACTGAGCTGGAGTTGGAGGGATGAGCAGGAGTTAGGCAGATTGCAAAGGGGGTGTGCAGGCACATGCAGGGTGGCATTTTCAGACAGAATTGGAGGGCTTGGAACAGCAGTGTGCGCTCACACCCGGTATGCAGCAGGAGCGAGAGGCAGGAACAGCAGTTTGAGGCCAGCTCGACAGCCCTTTGTGTGAAGTGAAGCATTTGAATGATGTCCCATTACCACTGTATACCACATGTCCTTCCCCTGCAGCTCTGGCTGACATCTGTCATTCCACCCTACTCCTGCTGGCCTTACTTTCTCCCTTTTACCTCTCTCAACGTTTGCTTTAGGCTGTCAGTGTTTACTGCACCCCATAAAAGGTTAGATCCTTCCAGCAGGACAGATCTGACTACTAGGAGAGACTGTGTCTGCTGGGGGGATTGAGAGAATTGATACAGAAGGAGTTTTGTGGATCATGACATCTGGAATTAGCACTCTGAGAAAGAGGGAGTAAGCATGGTAGTAGGATTGGAGAAAGGTGTTTCTCCTTTCAGACCATTACAAAAACTCACGAGTTCAGGATATATCAGATGTGTGAATAAGGCGGATGTTTGAAGACCCCACTAGCATGTAGTGAGTTTATAGCCACTGTGCAAGATGCTTCTTGGAGATTGATAATTCGTGCACTTTTATCCTGAGGTGTGAGGTCCTAGACCTCTGTCATAGTGGAGAGAGTAGAGGCTCAGAGAGGTTAAATAACCTGCCTGAAGTTGCTCAGCCAGTAAGATATGGAACCAAGGATTCGCATGTGGGGCGACCAACCTCTTCTTCCATGCCCTGTGCCTCCGAAGTGTGTAGGTGGGTCTGTCAGTACCACCCTGGGTGTTCCACAGAATGGCTGTGGTTCCCAGTCCGCCCCATTGGGAGCCTTGCCTACAATAGCTCGATATGCTGACAGGTGAACAAACAAGCAGCCAGCTGCTTTGATAGGCCTGGGAACTTGTCCCTGGAGAGAATGCCCAAGTCCAGGAAGGTTATGCCAGGTCATGAAGCAGAAATGTCTGGACATGTCACACAGTCTGCTAAGCCAGCAGTGCCTACTTCGTAGCCCTTTCTGTAGGACCCCTGTGTTGACTCCCTGCCTGGTACTTATCCCTTAGCCCAGGAGAGGCCCCGTGGGAGGAGGGAGAGTTGCAGTGACTTCTGGACTCCTGGACTCTGGGAACTTCCCCTTCCCAGTCTCTGAGAAGATGTTCACAGTGACCTGGCCAGGGTCATTGCAAGAAAGAAGATGGAATGCTGATGGGGCAGGGGTGACGGGGAAGCCAGGCATTCCAGCTGTGTTCAAAGCAGTGACAATTACTGTGGGAGCGGGTCCTGTTTTATATATTCATCATTCTGAGGCCTTCAGGGACGGTTTTGTTAGCTACATGACTGTTGAAAGGACTGCATAAACCAGGAATCAAATTCTGTAGATTGGCATCTGCTGGATAAATCTTCTGCTGGGATTGCTACAACATGTTTAATAACCGTGTTTTGAAGAATGAAAAAGATAAAGACAGTTCACTGAGTTGCAACGTTTATGACACAGGGAATGGAGGACTGTAATTAAATCTACATAAAAAGCCATGTTTTCCAAGTGTACTTTGAACTTCTTGGGGCAGGTGTTCTGAGTGGGTGCATCATTTCATTTTTCCCGGCAGAGGAGGCTGCTGGCAACCTGGGAATGGAGGTTAACAACATTTGTTACCCCTGAAGTTTCTGGATGTCTAGAGGAGGACCCCCTGCCCCCGCCCCAGTCCAGAGCTGTTGTCTCCTTCCTGTGTTGGAGACTTGCTGCCGGTCCTCTGCTGATGTCTGAGTTGGTTAACTTTAACTGAACCCTTTAACTGAACTTTCATTGTTATATGTATTCCAGCTCTCAGTGAAGTGACATTCTACCCTCTGGACCCAGATCCCTGAACCCTCCCCTGCATTTCAGACCTAAATAGCACCCTGTCAGAAAGATCAGTGGGGCCGGGCACCTTGGCTCACATCTGTAATCCTAGCACTTTGGGAGGGCAAGGCGGGTGGATCACTTGAGCCCAGGAATTTGAGAACATGCTAGGCAACACGGTAAAACTCTTATCTGTACAAAAAAACCACAAAAAATTAGCAGGGTGTGGTGGTGCATGCCTGTGGTCCTAGCTCCTGGGCAGGGAGGAGTGGGGAGAAGCTGAAGTAGGAGAGAATCACTTGAGCCCAGGAGTTGAAGGCTGAAGTAAGTCATGAGTGAGACCTTTCTCAAAAAAGATCAATGGGTTGGAAGTGAAAGTCTCTTCCCAAACTCAACTCTGGGGAAGAAGCTCTTGTCTTCTCTGGCCCTCCCCTGCCCACCTTGTCCACCCTGCCTTGCCCATCACAGCAGGCCTCCTGTTCCACTGCAGTACCCCTCCCCACTAGTCTCCTTGTGCAGGACCAGTCTTTACTCTTCTTTGGGTTGCTGTTTGCGTCAGGGCTCACAGCTTTGAAGGAGGCTCAAGCAACCATCCTATTTTGCTATAGTCCAGACCGCTGGACGTTGATAAGTCCCCGCCTTAACTCCGTGCACACAGTTGCACTGCGAGGCTGATTCAAGATGCCCAGCCTGTTTCCCACTGCTTGTTTTCAGGCTGTGTTAGTCACACCTGCCTGCTGCCTTTCAGGATCACCGTCTTAGTTCTTTGTATCCACTTTTGGCCCTGCTCTCCACAGCTTTGTCTTGAAGGCCACATGCCGCACCTTTGAAGCTGCCCTCTTCCTGTTGAAGCCTTCCTTGCTTTTCCAGTTGCTTTTCTACTGTTGACAACAGTAGAGGGGACTATCACCTAGGGTTATAATTCATCTCCCTGCAGTTGTGCATGATGTCTGTGTGGAGTGAATTCTTTTTTTTTTTGAGACAGGGTCCCACATTTTCAGACAGGGTCGCACTCCAGTTGCCCAGACAGGAGTGCAGTGGTGCAATCGCAGCTCACTGCAGCTTTGACCTCCCAGGCTCAGGTGATTCTCCCACCTCAGCCTCCCAAGTAGCTGGGACTACCGGTGCACACCACCGTACCTGGCTAATTTTTTGTATTTTTAGTAGAGACAGGGTTTCGACATGTTTCGACATGTTGGTCAGGCTGGTCTGGAACTCCTGAGCTC
>NW_012113808.1:6391119-6421582 GCF_000951035.1 Colobus angolensis palliatus
TCTCAAAAACAACAACAACAAAAACAACAAAAAAAACAAAAAAAAAGGGCACTAATTCCATTCATGAGGGCCCAGCCTTCATGACCTAATCACCCCCCAGAGGTCCCACCTCTTAACGCTATTGTTTTGTGGATTAAGTTTCAACAGAGGCATTTTAGGGGGACACAGGCACGCCAGCCTTAGCAGCAACTTGTCATATAGTTTGTATCCTAAAAACAGTAAAACTCAATAGCTCTGGTTTCTTGAGTGTTTGGGATTATTACATGCCTACTAAGATAGGCATTCCCTACCTGGCCATTTTACAGATGAAGGAACTCAGATTAAAGGAGGGTAACAACCTTGCCCAAGGTCAGACAGCACATCTGGATTCAGACACCAGCTTGTGTGACTCAGGCTTATTTTTCTCTTCACCATGCCAATCCTGCCTCTAGCAAAATACATGCCGATTTCATGATACCACTTTTAATTTCAGCAAATTATGTTATCATTTTCAGTTAACTGATAATTAGCTGGAAGGTCCTTGGAAGGTAGAAGGGGTTCTGATCATCATTTTTTATTCTTTCATGACTTCCACTTGAAGGTCCTTGCTTACTGAAATGAAAGCCATAAGTCCTCTCATCACCCTTGGTAGAAGGGTGCTAAATCATCCTTGCGAAATACTTGATTGAAACTGTTAGTCATCTGGTTTGGCTCTCATCAATCTCTTTGTTCATACGCACAGTCTCTTAATCTCCGTTTTCCCTTTCTTTAGAGTACGGTAGTCTCAGATGATAAACTTCTAAAGCTAATTTCTTCACCCCAGTCCTGGAGTGTCTGTTCATGCTGCATTCTGAACAACTGAAGAGCAAAGTTGCTCTTGCTAAGGCAGCCAGGGTCAGAACAGTGCTGCTTCCAGATCAGAAAACATCCATAGGGTGTAGTCTGGCCCACTCTTGATGCGGGCACAAGGCAGAGACGAATGGAGATGATGGGAGGTCCTTTGGTGTAAAAACCTCATCTGCCTGGAGCCTCAGGGTTAGCAGTGTTTCACAGCCCGTCTGAAGTGCCAGCACTTGGGAAAACTTAAGAGAGAGATGTTTGGGAAGTATTTCAAGCACTGCTTTGTGTCCTTAAGGAACAGTGAGTGAATGGCCCGCTGCAGGCTGAGTCTGATGTCAGTTTTTGACTTCCCTATAGTAGCACATCGGGTGGCAGCTGGCTGCAACCCAGCCTCCACTGACTTTAGGGCCAGCCAAGTGAGTTCTAGTTTCAGCCCACAGGTCTTATGTCGTTGCCGAGGGACCTTTACAAGACACTTAAACCCTTAGTTTCCTCTTGTAAATGAGATTTTTAAAAAGTGCCTGACACACAGAGAGAGGCCATCAACAAATGTTGGATACCTTCCCTTTCACTTCCCTTTTTATGGTTCTTGAAGTTTGGAAAAGAAGCTTGTTAGATTTGTGTATAGAAATAAAGAATAAATAATAGGACTTCCCTAGGTAGAAAAGAAAAACTATTTTTTTAGGGATTTTGTTAGGCATTTGCCTACTTAGGGATCATTCTGATGGTCTGGTTCTCAGCTGTCCCCAGCCAGATGGGGAACATCGGAAACATATTATGTGCGAGCTAGTGGGTCCAGAGAAAAGAGGTAGACAGCTATTGCGATGTCCATCAGAGGACACTGTCTTCTCCAGTGCCAGGTACCAGGTATGCTAAAGATCTACTTTGCAGATTGACCCTGATAAGGATTTATGCACTTGAGGGCTCATCTCTGGAGACACACGGAAAATTAGCAAGGCAGAGGTTTGGAGTAAAGAAGTCTGCACAGAGTGAGCAGGTTGTATGTTGGAGAACAAGCCATGTTGGCCATTTGTTGTGAATGGTGTGAGGAAAAATGCTTCAGAAACATAGGCTTTTCTGGATCTGCAAGCACCAGCATTTTTGGTGTTCTTTTTTACTTCAGTTTTAGATTAGAAGCAGTATTGTTTCCTGATTTTGTTAAGCAGATCTTCAATATTTCATCAGCAGTATGGGTTAAGCTGGCATTAGAAACTATGCTGGGAACCACCCGTTTGTCTGGGAAAATGTGTTCCCAGTGTTGCACAGTGAGTGAACTTTTCGATGGCAGTGTGCTTGTAAGTTGGGGACTGCCTGTAGGGCATTTTGTGAAGAAGAGAACATTCTTTTCAAACCAAGGGCTTCTGAGAGATAAAGGGAGTTGTCATTGGAACCAGATGCTAAAAAAGCATGCTTGAAATTAGTTTTGATTTTACTTTAGTACAGTTGAGCCAAAATAACCTCCAGCAGGGTGTTCCTGCAATACAAAATATTAGTAGTAGACTCATGGAGGTCATCTAGTGGTTCCTGATTGCGAGTTTACGGACTGATTTGGTTTGTGATGAAAATTACATTCCCTGAAATTTATATAGAAAGCATGTATTATATATCACTTATATAATGTATTTGTTAAATATGGCAATCACCTTATGTGTTTTACAAAAAGTCATGTAGTTTTTTAGTAGTTCCTGCCTTATTTTTTGTTTTCCTTTTTTTTTTTTTAAGAAGGAGTTTTGCTCTGCAATCTCGGCTCACTGTAACGTCCACCTCCTGGGTTCAAGCTATTCTCCTGCCTCAGCTTTCCAAGTAGCTGGGATTACAGGCGCCTGCCACCATACCGGGCTAATTTTTGTATTTTTAGTAGAGACAGCCTTTTGCCATGTTGGTCAGGCTGGTCTCGAACTCTTGACCTCAGGTGATCCACCCGCCTTGGCCTCCCAAAGTGCTAGGATTACAGGCATGAGCCAACATGCCCGGCCAGGTCCTGCCTTATTTTTCAATATCCAGGTACATGACTCCACATATCAGGGTCCTAGATCTGCCACCTCTTGTGCATTCTTTGGCTTTTGTGATAGTCACACCCAGGGTGCCAAGTGAGAATAGATTTTTTAAAAAGGACATTTCAGAAACAAACGTTTCATTATTTTTATAGGTATCAGTATATTGTGTATGGGGTTTAGGATTTCACCTCATTATGCTTCAGCCTGATTATTGGGTATATAAAAAGTAATTAGAATAGAATAGTATAAAGACGAGAAAACTTTCATGACCCAAACCTAACCATTAACTAACAGTTAACACTGTTACAATTCTTTCTAAACTTTTAAAAATATATGTATGGAACCTATATATATAAGTAAGGTTTTAGGCAAAAAGGTTTTGGATAAAATTGAGATTTTAGTTTTATTTAATTTTTATTTTTTAGAGACACAGTCTTACTCTTTCACTCAGGCTGGAGTTCATTGGCATGATCATAGCTCACTGCAGCCCCAAACTCCTGGACTTAAGTGATCCTCCCACCTCAGCCTCCTGAGTGTCCAGGACTACAGAGGTGAGCCACCATGCCTGGCTAATTTTTATTTTTTCTACTTTTTGTAGAGATGAGGGTCTCACTGTGTTGCCCAGGTTGGTCTTGAACTCCTGGCCTCAATTGATCCTCCCATCCTAGCTCCCAGAGTATTGGGATTACAGATGTTAGCCACTGTGCCTGGCCAAAAGTGAGATTTTATACACACACACACACACAAACTTACACTTTTGATAATGTATCCTGAACATCTCCTGTATTACCAAATATTATTCGTAAACATGTCCTTTGGTAGCTGTACACATCACACCATATGTGTAGTGTAATAAAACTTACAGCCCCCATTATTGGTGACCATGTAGTTTGGTAATCCACTTTTGTGCAATGATGGGCATCTTCGTAAGTTAATTTTTTGTTCTTTAATTATCTCCTTAGGATAAATTCCTAGAAGTGGAATTCATTGGTTAAAAGACTAGACGTTTTTTATACTCCTTCCAAACTGGTGTGCAGAATTCTTGGTGCTTGCTGTTGGCAGCACTGTGAGTATTTTCCCAGATGCAGTGTGTTGCAGGGGTGACAGTACCGAAAGGCCCCCCACCCCCTGCAAAGCATGGCAAGTGCAACACAAGATCTGCGATGGCAAACACCAGGAAGACAGTGATTCCCATCATCTTTTGACATTGCTTTTTCCCCCATTTTTTTGGGAGGACAATTAGTGTTCTTTGTCAATTCAGCCATATTTCTTTCTTTTTTTTTTTTTAAATGTACCAAGATAGACTTCCTATATTATATTGCCTTTTTAAACGCCTTTCCCGCACAAAAAAGAGAGCTACCGACAGACTGTCCATTCCGTTTCAGTAGGACGCTTTTCAAACAAAGCCAGTACCATGAGGATACAGTAAAGGAGGTCTGAAATGAGCATGCCACTGATCACCAGCCAAGCACTCTGATGACAGAGCTTGGAAGCCAGGGTCTGGGGTAAGCGAACTGGGATAACCACAGTCGTTAACGACAGATTAGGGAAGAACACTCGCACAATGAGACTTTGCTTTCATCAACAGTGACAGAACTCAGGCCAGTTCTTTTGATTCTAAAAAAGTGTGAGATCAAGCCCAGTGCTTACCACCTGCTAAGCAGAAAGATCTGATCCCCTTTCCCAAACCGGTTATTTGATGTGAGGCTGGAAATGGAAGAAGGGCGTCTAAAACTGAGTGGTGGGCTAGGTAGTATGGGGAATAGGGAGAGGAAGAAAGGGAGGAGCAGGGAGCAAAGGTACTTTCAGGGAGCAGTATTTTAAGTCTTCCTGCAAGAGGAAGTTAACTGGGAGATTGGAGTATAGGCTGTGCTAAGTAGCATATACCAGGAAGTAAACACCTCTTAGGAGGCTGGCTTGAAGTTGTGAATTAGTAATGCAAGCTATTGATTTTTTTTTCAAGTATTTGTTAAGAGTGAATTAATTTCTATAACTGTGAAAATGGCTGTAGGACAAGGTCTCCCCTGCCCAATTGTGGTTTCAGGTACTACTTTTCACCACTTTGAACCTGGAGGACATCTGTTTTTTAGAGACTACCTGAAAAATGTGACTTAGGTTCATTGTACTTTTATTGAGGGCTTGGCGCTGGAATAAGTGTACACAGATTGCTAACATAAGATCCCCGCCCTTGATATATTCAGTTTAGTGGCAGTGAGAGGAATAATATAAATAGATAATTTTATTATTCTGGCAAAATATACATAAAATTTATTTTCAAGTTTAGAGTTCTGTGGCACGCTCATGTTGTTAGGCAACCGTCACCACCATTTATTTCCAAAGCTGTTTCGTCTTCTCTAACTTAAACTCTGTATCTGTTAAACAATAATTCCTCCCCATTCCCAGGCCCTGGCAACCACCCCGCTACTTTCTGACTTAGAATTGGACTATTCTAGATACTTTAGTTAAGTAGAATTGAGAGGTGACAACATGCTAGCAGCACTTGCTCTTGGCGCCACCTCAGCTTCCATGTCCACTCTGGCGGAGCTTGAGGAGCCCTTCCACCCACCACGGCACTGTGGGAGCCCCTCTCTGGGCTGGCGGAGGCCAGAGCCGGCACCCTCTGCTTGCTGGGAGGTATGGAGGGAGAGGCGCGGGTGGGAATCAGGGCTGTGCGTGGCGCTTGTGGGCCGGCCAGCTTGAGTTTCAGGTGGGCGTGGGCTCGGTGGGCCCAGCACTCGGAGCGGCCACATTGAGGGGCTTAGCATCCGGGCCAGCAGCTGCGGAGGGTGCAGCGGTTCCCTCAGCAGTGCTGGCCCGTCAGCGCTGCACTCGAATTCTCGCCGGGCCTCTCAGCTGCCTCCCCGTGGGGCAGGGCTCGGGACCTTAGCCCACCTTGCCTGAGCCTCCCCAGAGTGCTGCTGCCCTCTGCTTTGTGGCGCCTGGTCCCATCAACTGCCCAAGGGCTGAGGAGTGTGGGCACACGGCAGGGGACTGACTGGCAGCTGAGCCTGCAGCCCCGGACTGGGATCCACTAGGTGAAGCCAGCTGGGCTCCAGAATCTAGTAGGGACTTGGAGAACCTTTATGTCTAGCTAAGGGATTGTAAATACACCAATCAGCACCTTGTGTCTAGCTCAAGGTTTGTAAATATACCAATCAGTACTCTGTATCTAGCTAAAGTAGTGGAGACTTGGAGAACTTTTCTGTCTAGCACTCCGTGTCTTGCTGGAGGATTGTAAACATACCAATCAGCACTCTGTGTCTAGCTCAGGGATTGTAAACGCACCAATCAGCACTCTGTTAAAATGGGCCAATCAGCTCTCTGTAAAATAGACCAATCAGCTCTCTGTAAAATGGACCAATCAGCAGGATTCGGTGGGGCCAGACAAGGGAATAAACACAGCCTGCCAGAGCCCGCTAGCAATAACTACCTAGGGCCCCGTTCCACAGTGTGGAAGCTTTGTTCTTTCCCTCATTGCAATGAATCTTGCTGCTGCTTGCTCTTTGGGTCTGCCCTGTCTTTGTGAGCTGTGACACTCACAGCAAAGGTCTGCAGCTTCACTCCTGAGGCCAGCAAGACTACCAACCCACCGGGAGAAATTAACAACTCTGGAAGGGAGGAAGGTTCCGCAACAAGGGTTCCGCAGCAACTCCAGACGTGCTGCCTTCAGAGCTGTAACACTTACCGTGAAGGTCTACAACTTCACTCTTAAAGCCAGCGGGACCACGAACCCACCAGAAGGAAGAAACTCCAAACAGTCCGAACATCAGAAGGGACAAACTCTGGACACACCATCTTTAAGAACTGTAACACTCACTGTGAAGGTCTGCGGCTTCATTCTTGAAGTCAGTGAGACCAAGAACCCAACAGTTCCGGACACAGAATCACACACCATTTGCCTTTTTGTGATTGGCTAATTTTACTTAACATAATTCCTCAAGACTCATCATACTGTATTGTATGTCAGAATTGTCTTTTTGAGGCTACATATCATTGTATGTATATATCAATTTATTCATCAATGGACACTGGATTATTTTCACCTTTTGACTGTTGTGAATAATGCTGTTATGAACATGAGTGTATACAGATACATACCTCGGAGGTATTGTGGGTTCGGTTGCAGACCAGGGCAATCAAGTGAATGTCGTAAAGTGTCACACAATTTTTTTTTTGTTTCTTTTCCAGTGCACATAGAAGTTATGTTTACACTATACTATAGTCAGTTGAGTATGCAGTAGCATTATGTCTAAAAAAATGGCAGAGACCTTAATTTTAAAATGCTTTATTGCTAATGGTCATCTGAGCCTTCAGAAAGTTGTAATCTTTTTGCTGGTGGAGTGTCTTGCCTTGATATTGGTGCGTACTGACTGATTATGGTGGTTGCTGAAGGCTGGGGTGGCTGTTGCGATTTCTTAACGTCAACAATGAAGTTTGCCATGTTGATTGACTCTTCTGTTCATGAAATATTTCTCTGTTTTATGTGGTGCTGTTTGATGGCATTTTGCCGATGGTCAAACTTCTTTCAAAGTGGGAGTCAATTTTACCATTCAACCCAGCAATCAAAAAATAAAAAATAAAAAAAATTAACATCAGTTCTGTTAAACCCTGCAGCTGCTTTATCAACTAAGCTTATGGAATGTTCTAAATCTTTTGTTAGCATTTCAACAATGCCCACAGCATCTTCAGCGTTAGATTCCATCTCAAGAAACTACTTTCATAAGAAGAAACTTGTTTATCATAAGAAGAAACTCCTTATTTGTTCACATTTTATTATGAGATTGCAACAATTCAGTCACATCTTGAGGTTCCACTTCTAATTCTAGTTCTTTTGCTATTTACACGACATCTGCAGTGACTTACTCCACTGAAGTGTTGAACCCCTCAACATCATCCATGAAGCTTGGAATCTACTTCTTCCGAACTCCTGTTAATGTTGATATTTTCACCTCCTACCATGAATCACAAATGTTAATGGCATCTAGAATGGTTTATCCTTTCTAGAAGGTTTTCAGTTTACTTTGCCCAGATCCACCAGAATCATCACTTTGGCAGCTATAGCCTTACAAAATGTATTTCTTAATAACTTGAAAGTCAGAATCACGCTTTGATCCATGGGCTGCAGAAGGGATGTTGTATAGGCAGGCATGAGAATAACATTAATCTCCTTGTACATTTCCATCAGAGCTCTTGGGTGACTAGGTGCATTGCTGATGAGCAGTAATATTTTGAAAGGAATCTTTTTTTCTGAGCAATAGATTTCAACAATGGGATTCAAATATTCAGTAAATCATGCTGTAATGAGATGTGCTGCCATACTGGCTTTGTTGTTCCTTTTACAGAGCACAGGCAGAGTAGATAGAGCATACAAGGGCCTTAGGATGTTTGGAATGGTAAATGAGCATTGCCTTCAATTTAAAGTCACCAGCTATATTAGCCTCTAACAAGAGAGCCATCCTGTTCTTTGAAGCTTTGAAGTCAGGCATTGACTTCTCTAGTTGTGAAAGTCCTAGATGGCATCATATTTTAATAGAAGGCTGTTTCTTCTACATTGAAAAAATCTTTAGTGTAGCTACCTTCATCAGTTATTTTAGCTAGATCTTCTAGAAAACTTGCTATAGCTTCTATATCAGCACTTACTGCTTCATCTAGCACAATATGTTAGGGATATGGTTTCTTAACTTAAGCCTCATGATCCAGTCTCTGTTAGCCTCAGACTTTTCTTGTCTGGCTTCCTCATCTGTCTCAGCCTTCACAGAATTGAAGAGAGTTAGGGCCTTGCTCTGGATTAGGCTTTGGTTCAAGGGAATGTTGTGGCTGGTTTGATCTTCTATCCAGACCAAACTTTCTCCGTATCAGTAATAAGGCTGTTTTGCTTTCTTATCATTCATGTGTTCACCGGAGTGATACTTTTAATTGCCTTCATGAACTTTTTCTTTATTTCTAGCCATTGATTTACAGTTAGAGACATGTGAGTCTTACTTGAACACTTAGAGGCCATCCTAGGGTATTAATTGGCCTAACTTTAATGTTGTTGTGTTGCAGGAAATCATAGGGAGGCCCGAGAAGAGGGAGAGAGACAGTGGAATGCCCCGGTGGAACAGTCAGAACATATACCTTAATGGATCCAATTTGCCATTTTACATGGGCGTGATTGGTGGCACCCCAAAACAATTACTGGGGGGAAAACAAAGATCAGACTGTTTCTGTGTCTATATAGAAAGAAGAAGACGTAAGAGACTCCATTTTGTTCTGTATTTGAGATGCTGTTAATCTGTAACCCTACCCCCAACTTTGTCCTTTCAAGAGACATGTGCTGTGGTGACTCAAGGTTTAACAGATTTGGGCTGTGCAGGGTGTGCTTTGTTAAACAAGTGCCTGAAGGCAGCCTGCAGGTTAAAAGTCATCACCATTCTCTTACCTCAAATAGCCAGGGACACATACACTGCGGAAGGTCGCAGGGACCTCTGCCTAGGAAAGCTAGGTATTGTCCAAGGTTTCTCCCCATGTGATAGTCTGAAATATGGCCTTGTGGGAAGGAAAAGACCTAATCGTCCCCCAGCCTGACACCCGTAAAGGGTCTGTGCTGAGGAGGACTAGTATAAGAGGAAAGAAGGCCTCTTGGTAGATGAGATAGAGAAAAGCATCTGTCTCCTGCCAGTCCCTGGGCAATGGAACATCTTGGTGTAAAACCCAATCGTATGTTCTATTTTCTGAGAAAGGAGAAGACCGCCTTAGGGCTGAAGGTGGGACGTGCTAGCAGCAATGCTGCTCTTTATGCACTAAAAAGGTTTATGGAGATGTTTGCATATGCATATCAAGGCACAGCACTTTTCCTTAAACTTATTCATGTCACAGAGATCTTTTTTCATGTGTCTTATTGCTGACCTTCTCCCTACTGTGATCCTATTATCCTGCCACTTCCTCTTTTCCAAGATGGTAAAGATAATGATCAATAAATACTGAGGGAACTCCAATAAATACTGAGGGAACTCAGACACCGGCATCCTCTGTATGCTGAGCGCTGGTCCCCTGGGCCCACTTTTTCTTTCTCTTTGTCTCTGTGTCTGATTTCTTTTCTCAAGTCTCTCGTTCCACCTAGCGAGAAACGCCCACCGGTGTGGAAGAGCAAGCCACCCCGTCGGTTACAATAGTAATAGCAAAGATCACTGATCACAGATCATCGTAGCATATATTATAATAATGAAAATGTGTGAGATACTGTGAGAATTACCAACATGTAACACGGAGATACAAAGTGAGCACATGCTGTTTGAAAAATAGTATTAACAAGACTTGCTCCACACAGGGTTGCCACAAACCTTCAATTTGTTTAAAAAAAAAAAAAAGTATCTGTGAAGTACAGTGAAATGAAGTATGCCTGTATCTACTTGAGTTTCTACTTTTAGTTCTTTTGGGTACATCCCCACAACTGGTACTGCTGGGTCATATGGTAATTCTATAGTTTTTTGAGGAGTTCCTCTACTGTTTTCTACAGTGGCTGTACCAATTTACATTCCTGCCAGCAGTACACAAGAATTCCTTTTCTTTGCATGCTTGCTAACACTTGTTCTTTCCAGTTTCTTTCTTAAAAAAAAAAAAAATTAATTGCTGTCCTAATGGGTATGAAAGAGAATCTCATCATGGGTCTTTTTTTTTTTTTTTTTTAAGAGAGAGGGTCTTGCTCTGTCACTCAGGCTGGAGTGCGGTGTCGTGATCATAGTTCACTGCAGGCCCAAGCGCTCCTCCGCTTCAGCCTTCCAAAGTGCTGGGATTATAGGCGTGAGCCACCACCAGCTAATTTTTGAAAACTTTTTTGTAGAGGTCTTGCAGTGTTGCCCAGGCTATTCTTGAACTCTCAGCCTTAAGCAGTCCTCCTGCCTTGCCCTCGTAAAGCACAGGAATTATATTAATAGGTTGAGCCACCGTCCCTGGCAAAAGTTTTAAATTTTGATGAAGTCCATCTTACCTATTTTTTTCTTTTGTTGCCGTGCTTTCAGTATTACATGTAAGAAATCATTGCCAAATCCAATGTTATGATGCTTTATTTCTATATTTTCTCTTAAGACTTAGAGTTTTAGCCCTTAAGTTTAGGTATTTGATCTGTTTTGAGGTGGTGTTTTTGTTTTTTGTTTTATGTATGGTGTAAAGTAAGGAAAGTTCTAACTTCATTTTTTTTTTTTTTTTTGCATGTGAATGTCCGGTTTTCCCAGTACCATTTGCTGGACGATAATTTTAATATGTGAATGAAGATACTTCTGCTCACAGGAGATTTTGAGCCTAAGTGCCTGGCTGCAGGGTTCTGCTTTAATATGTAGGAGGAAGAGATTCAAGCCTCTCGCTCTATTACGGGGAGACAGCACACTACAGGGAACTTCCCTGAGGGAACTTTCTGTGTACTGTTTCCTAGAAATCTGTAGGAACCATTTCAAGTGACATGGAAGGAGGTTATTAAGGTAGGATTAGAAACATGTATTTATTGTGCTGCTTAATATCCAGTCTTCAGTTATATATGTGTTATTATTTTACAGAAGGCTTCATTGGACAAAAATTCCTTGTTAGTTTTTTTTCTTTTTTAGAAGGAGTTTCACTCTGTTGCCCCAGCTGGAGTGCAGTGGCGTGACCTCGGCTCACTGCAACCTCCGCCTTCCAGGTTCAAGCCATTCTCCTGCCTCAGCCTCCCAAGTAGCTGGGATTACAGGCATGCGCCACCATGCTTGGCTAAGTTTTGTATTTTTAATAGAATCGGAGTTTCACCATGTTGACCAGGCTGGGCTTGACCTCCTGACCTCAAGTGATCCGCCAGCCTTGGCCCTCCCAAAGTGCTGGGATTACAGGCGTGAGCCACCTGGCCTGGCCCCTGTTAGTCTTTAGTATGGTGTTCTCTTTGTGTAGGGGGAGTCAATTTTGTGTGTGTGCGTGCGCGTTTGCTTATTGTAGCTATTTCTCATGGTATGGAAAAAAACAGGATTTCATACTCTTAACAGGATACCCTGCATGAGGTGGGAAAATATACCTTGTGTTTTAAAGAAAAATAGTTTAACAAATGGCTTTCATCTGTGATGTACTCCAGACTTGCTGCTGCTTCATGCTCTTTCAGTTGTGCCACAGGCGTGATCCCTTAGCATGTGTGCAGCTGTGGGCTAGAGGGTTGAAAGCAGGTCCTGTTTCTCTTTCCTGGTGAACTCCACAGGGACACAGCTGCAGGTCTTTTTGTAACGCTCTGTATATGCACAGGAAGTGCCTTACAACCCACTCTGTTAGATCTCATTTCCTTTTCGGTTATTTGCCCTCTGTGCTCTCTGGGTGTCAGCCTGGCCTGCCTTTTCAGGGTTCAAGGAGTTGCTGGATTGGTGCCCTCTTGTGGTCTGCCTTTGATGTGTTTGGGATTTTGGGAGCTGAAGGCAAAGAAAGCATAAGTGAGCCACCGAGGAGTAAGGAAGACATGACATTGAGAAGATAACATAGGGAAGTTAAAAAAAAAAGTCTTTGGGTGAGGAAATTGTTTCTGAATATAACATGATAAAATCAGTTTAGGTTAATCAGTTTAACTGTATCAATAAGAAATTTCTTTGCAAAACACTACATAAAAAGACAGCTAACTAGAAAGAATTTGTGATACAAATGAGAAATGGCCAGTTTTCTTAATACATAAAGAGCTTTTATATCAATAAAAGACCAATAACTCAACAGACAAGTGCAGATAGGATATCAACAAACCAGTTCCAGAAGAACAGAAGCCTTTTAGGCATATACATAATCTTTTTTTCTCTCTCTCTCTTTTTGCCAGCTGCTCTAGCCAGTTTAGTTATTTTTTATTTTTATTTCTTTGAGACAGGGGCTTGCTCTTGTCACAAAGGCTGGAGTATAGTGGTGCAATCTCAGCTCACTGCAAACTCCACCTCCTAGGTTCAAGCGATTCTCCTGCCTCAGCCTCCAAAGTAGCTGGGATCATAGGTGTGTGCCACTATGCCCAGCTAATTTTTGTATTTTTAGTAGAGATGGGGTTTTGCCATGTTGGCCAGACTGGTCTTGAATTCCTGACCTCAAGTGATCTGCCCGCCTTGGCCTCTCAAAGTGCTGGGATTACAGGTGTGAGCCACCGTGCCTGGCCATCTTTTAGGCATATAAAAGATGTTCACCTCACTTAAAATAGGAAGGCAAATTAAACAGACCAAAGGTTAGATATCGTTAAGAGTAAGGGGGAAGTAATACAGTATATATAAATTGATGGTGGGGGCTAGCTGGGCATATGTATGGAAATTTTTAAAAATGCAGAATCTTTGCCCTAGCAAATCCACTACTGGAAATCTATTCTACAAATATATATGTATGTCCATACATTAAGTTCATTTCAGAAAAAGTTGAGACATAATTTATGTCTGTCATTGGAGGACTAGCTACAGTTCCTTCATATAATGGAATACGTTGAAGCCCTTGAAAAGGAAGCAGTCTTAAAAGTATTGACAGGAAAATCTTTGAGATACATAAGTGAATGAAGGTGCAGACAGCATGTATTAGTGTCTGTGTTTGAAAAAGTTCATTCACACGTGGTTTTATATGTAGGGACTGTCTCTGAAGGGATGTACGTGAAACTGAAAACAGTAGCTGCCAGAGAAGTGATCAGCAATCTGGCTGGGAGATAGAGTAGGAAGGAGACAGGCTTGCTTTGTGCCTTATACTATTTTGTACATTGTGAATTTTGCATCATGTTGGAGATGGAGAAACCAACCTCCTTGAAAAGGGCAGTCGAGAGAAGTGGAGTAAGATATTTATTCAGCGCAATGTTAATTATAAAAAGTAAAGTAAGTAGAAAGACCAGGGTACGAACTACCAAAAAACAAACCAACAAACACAGAAAAGAAAACAAAAAAACCCCCCAGAATGTCATGTCTGGTTTTAGGTTGCCAAGATTTAATAATGAAGAAGGGACAGATTACAGAATTCTGAGATAGAGAATAGAGAGATAAAAATAAAATGTAGTTATCTTAAAAGAAGTAAGTATACAATTGACTGAATATACTTCACCCCTTACTGGAGGAATATCTTTCCCATACAGGGCGGGAAGAAACTGATGACCACCATCTTGGAGACAAGCTACCATGCATGCATATAAACATGGAAAAGTGCTTGCCAGAATGGTAGCTACATTTATTTCTAGCAGTAGGACTCAGCCAATCATTTCTTTCTTTCTTTTACTTGTACTTTTTAGAAAACAATTATTACATTCATTTTTTAATAATGAGAAAAAAATGAAGTTTCCCATTTCTGTGTAATTCTTTATATTTTCCTGACCTTCTCTTTTTTCACTTCCTGCAATGTGAAAACCCTTTCTCCCATTGGGCTGTCTTGGTTCATCATCAGTAAAACTTCCGTATTCTCAACGCTTTCTTTTGAGTGTCCTTTACCTTTTCTGTCAACAACTTACTGTTTCCTGATTTCCCTGTTTTCCCTGCCAGGCCTCGGAGAAGCTTTTCCCACATGCTGCTTATATTTGGGCCTTAGTGCCTAAAGGTGGGAGGTGGTGCTTCCTTTTTACTTCCAATTTCTTTCAGACCATTCTCCCTCCCTTCCTCCTGCCTAAAACCCCAGCTTTGGATGTCACATTACCAGAGCCACTCACTACTCCTGAGCTATTTCTGTCATTTTATCTCCTACCTTTCCAATGTCTCTTTCTTTCCAATATCATTCCTTCCTTTAGTTCTTGGCAATTTCAGTGTAAACATAGGTAATCGACTTTAGCCATTATCTCTCTGTACCTTAGACCTTATCATTACCAGTAATTGCAGTCCTCCATAACCTAATTTAATGCATCCCATCCTCTGAGGACAACCTTCTATTTTATGAATTTACTTCTCTACTACTTTTATTTTAAAAACAAAAGAGACAGCGGTAGATGGAAACCTGATTCTGCCTTCATAAGCACTGATTCTCTGTGCTCCACAATAACCTGGGCCATTTCCCAGCCTACTTCTTGAGGGAATGCTTTGTGATTTGATTGTTTATAGATATTATGCTGGACCCCTGTTGACTCCAGTAGGGATGACACCATGTTTGAGAGACTGAAGAAAAGACCCGGAAATACCGAACGAGACATAGGGTTTATTTGGTGGACTCACATACAGAGCTGTCCAGTGACGATAGGCTTGGCAGGAAGCATGCTGCTACGTTTTGTAAAAAACATGTAGATTATATAGCATTTTTGTTTAGCATCCTCCACCTGGCAGCCTCCCAAAACAAAGGGTCTCCATCCCCTGCATTAAAAGGGATAGGCCAGGGGTTTGGATGTCTTTAATAGATAAAGAATGAATCTTCAGGTTGGCCACTCTTGGATTTCTCAGCCTGGAACTCCAAAGCAACACTCTTCTCATTCTTAGGATATGCTTCAGTTTGGCTATCAGGTGCCTCTGCCATACAACAGAAAGATTTTTTTTTACATAAGAATTCCTTTTCTTCCATCTATACATTGTTAAAATGGAAGATTTTTTTTTTTTTTTAACCAAGGACATGAAAGGCCTTGCAGTTGCTTGGGCATGCTAGGAGAGGGTGCCGTCCTTTGCCCTGGTGTTTTCTTAGGTGGCCGTGGCAGGAACACCAACGCTAAGGAAATGGGTGCTTTTTCTTTCTTTCCTGGAACATAATGTATAACCACTAGTGTGTTGTTTTAATTGTGTAGTGTGGTTTAATAGTATGATAATGTAGTTTTGTGCCATTTTATAGATGTGAAGAAAATAAAACTAATGGGAATGAATCAGTGATGAAGTTTTCAACTGAGTTACCAAAAAAAAAAAAAAAAAAAAAGCTTCCTAATGGACTTTCCTGGAAAGATTTGTCTAAATGAAAATTTGGTGGATCTTAAAGAAGATAATAATTTTTATTGAACATTTGGTTATGCTAGCCACTATCTTAGGCATGTAGCTTATTAACACTTACGGCCCATTTGTGGAGTATACATGGTTACCTGCAGTTTAAAACAAGGATGCCAGTGTTCTAAGAGGTTGAGTTGCCCGAGATATCACTAGTGTGGTAGAGTCAAGAATCAAGCCAGGTCCTGTGTACACTGCTCAGCCTGACTGTAAAGGACTATGTAGGGAAACTCTCTGAAATCACGTTTTTCCTCTACTCTCACACCACAACAGTTAACACAGAAGACTTCTGTGACCAATTGTGGTGAGAGAGGGGGGATTTCCTCACACAGCTAGGCACAGACACCAGTTGAGTGTCCTCCAGTTTACTTGCTACAGTATTTACCTGGAGAGTGTCAAATCCCACAGGTTGGAAACTCAAGTCTCTAAGACTGGCTGTGCCCCCTGTAGACATGCAAACCTGAGCTTCTGGAACTTCTGACTTCAGGTTGAGATTCCCATAACCCCCTCTTTGGGTTTGATTAATTTGCTGGAGTAGTTCACAGAACTCAGGGAAACACGTATGTTTACTGGTTTATTATAAAGGACACAGATGAAGAGACACACAGGGCAAGGCATGGGGAAAGAGGTGTGGAGTTTCCAACCCCTCCCTGGGGTGCCACCCTCCAGGAACCTCCAGGTGTTCAGCTATCCGGAAACCCCCCGCACCCAGCCCTCTTGGATTTTTTGAAAGCGTTCCTTCCTACAATGCTCAGCCCTCTCAGGGGAGGGTTTGAGACCCACAATCTGAAAGGTGCGGAAAGATTAGATTCCTGCCTCGTGCCAGGTGAAAGGAAGGCAGGAAAGAGATTCTGTTTCCTGAGGCGTAACACACCCAACAGTATCACAAAAGACTGTAACAAGGGCTGTGGGAGTTATGAACCAGGAACCGTGGTTGAAAACCATTATAAGTCATAACACCACAAGGACCTATATTTTGCTTTTTAGAACATTGTAGTAGGTGGGTAGTTTTCATCCGTCTTGCTTTTTGAAATCCATCTTGCCCAGAAGTTTATTGGGTATCTCTATGGAAACACAACACCTCTCTTAAATGGCAATTTCACACATCTGCAGCCTAATAATTGCTACTCATTTTGAAGACTCTGAAGCACACCACTGGATCTGGAAGTGACTTCTTAGTCATCAAGGAAACAGTAGATTAAGTCCTGTGCTCAGTATAGTTTTACTTCTAAGTTGAGTATTTAGTAAGTATGATAAATTATTAACCAGGATATTTGATGAGGTAGACACGCCTATATTCCAGACAGCAGCGGTTTACCATTAGAGCAAACAGAAAACACCAGAAAATTCTGCAGGACAAGTTTGTAAAATGGAATGATACATCTTTATGACATACATCCTCTGCAAGGAGATAAAAACAATGTATGTACAGGAGTGTACATAAATAAAATTTGAAGAAAGTACTCACATCCTCTGTGATTTAAAAAAAAGAAATGGAATATACCCATTAAAAAAGTGACAGGTGTATTAGTTTTCTATGGCTATAGTAACAAGTTACTACAATCTTGATGACTTAAAATGACAGAAATTCATTCTCTTACAGTGCTGGAGGCTGTAAGACTGAAATTTAGATGTGGGCAGCATTGACCTCTTCTGGAAGGTCTGAAGGAGACACATGCCTCCATCCTGTCTCCCAGCTTCTGCCGCTGTTCCTTGCGTCACCCCAGTCTCTACTTTCACCTTTACATGGCTTTCCCTCGTGTCTCTGTGTCTTCACCTTTTCTGTTTCTTAGAAGGACATGTGTCATTGGGTTTAGGGCCCACTCTGATTCAGGGTGATCTCATTGTACAATCCTTAATTACACGTGCAAAGACCTTTTTTCCAAATAAGGTCACATTTTGAGATTGGGGGAGTTAGAACATGATTGTATATTTTGGGGGGCAACAACGTAACCCACTTATAGCTTGTCCACTGGCCCCCCAAAATTTGTACTGTGTGCAGAATACGTTCACCTCATCCCAATTAATTATTAACACTGCTTTGTGAGGAAAAATTAAGAATTTTGAAAAGTGAGAGGCTAAATTTCTGGGGTAAATAAAAAGACAAATGGCAGAAGATGGATGGTCGCTAATCTGTTTTTTAGATACACATTTTGTTTTGAGATAGTTGTGGGTTCACAAACACTTGTAAGAAATAATACAGAGAGATCCCATGTTACAAAAGACACCAGGATGTTGACATTGACACAGTGAAGATACAGAACATTTCCATCACTACTGCTGTTTTGCTGTTTATTACCTGCCCTGGATTTCCTGCGCCTCCGCCGCTCCCTGTCCCTAACCCTGGTCCACCACGAATCTGTTCCACAGTTTTATATAAATATAACCATACCGTGTGTAACTTTTTGGAATTGCCTTTTTTTACTCAGCACAATTCTCTGGAGATTCCTGCAGGTTGTTGTGTATCAGCAGTTGTTCCTTTTTATTGCTGAGTAATAGTCCATTGTATGGATATACCATAGTTTAACTGTTGGCCTAATGAAGGCCATCTGGGTGGTTTGTAATTTTCGGCTCTAACAAAGCTTATGTGAACATATGTGTATATATTTTTGTGTGACTGTGTTTTCATTTCTGTGGGATGAGTACAATTGCTGGATCATATGGTAGTTTAGTTGCATGTTTGTTGCTTTTTTAAAGAGCAGTTTTAGGTTCCTAGCAAAATTGAGTAAAAGACAGAGATTTCTCTGATTCTCTTTGGCCCGACACACGCACAACCTCCCCCATTATCAACGCCCCCCATCAGAGAGGTACGTTGGTCATAGTCATGAACATACATTGTCACATCCTTATCAACAAGTTCATAGTTGACATTAGGGTTCACTCTTGGTGCTATACATTCAGTAGGTTTGACAAATGTATAATAACATGTTATCCACCATTATAGCATCATACAGAATAGTTTCACTGCCCTAAAAAAATCCTCTGTGCTCTGCCTATTCATCCCTGCCTTTCCCCTAACCTCTGGCAACCACTGATCTCATTGTTGTCCTTATAGTTTTGCCTTTTTTAGAATGTCATATACTGTAGTTGAAATCATACAGTATGTGACCTTTTCAGATTAGCTTCTTTCACTTGGCAATATGCATTTAAGGTTTCTCAATGTCTTTTCATGGCTTGCCAGCTCATTTCTTTTTTTTCTTTTTTTTTCTTTTTTTTTTTTTTGAGACAGAGTCTCTGTCTGGAGTGCAATTGTGCGATCTCGGCTCACTGCAGCCTCCACCTCCCGGGTTCAACTGATTCTCCTGCCTCAGCCTCCTGAGTAGCTGGGACTGACTACAGGCATGTGCCATTACGCCCAGCTAATTTTTGTATTTTCAGTTGAGACAGGGTTTTACCATGTTGGCCAGGGTGGTCTCGATCTCCTAACCTCATGATCCGCATGCCTCGGCCTCCCAAAATACTGGGATTACAGGCGTGAGCCACCGCGCCTGCTGCCAGCTCATTTCTTTTTGGCACTGAATCACATTCCATTGTCTAGCTGTACCACAGTTTACTCATTTACCTACTTTAGTACATCTTGGTTGCTTGCTTCCAAGTTTTGGCAATTTATGAATAAAGCTTCTTAAATCCTATGTGCAGGTTTTTGTGTGAACATACATTTTAAACTCCTTTGGGTGAATACCAAGGAACATGGGTGCTGGATTGTATGGTAAGACTGTTTAGTTTTATGGGAAACTGCCAAATTGTCTTCCAAAGTGGCTATACCATTTTGCAGTCCTACCAGCAATGAGTGAGAGTTCCTGTTGCTCCACATCCTTGTCAGCACTTGGTATTGTCAGTGTTCTACATTTTGGCCATTTTAATAGGTATGTAGTGGTACCTTGTTTTAATTTGCATTTCCCTGATGACAATAGATGTGGAACATCTCTTCATATGCTTATATGTCATCTATATGTCTTCTTTGGTGAAGTGTCTGTTAAGGTCTTTTTTTTTTTTTTTTTTTGAGACGGAGTCTCGCTCTGTCACCCAGGCTGGAGTGCTGTGGCCGGATCTCAGCTCACTGCAAGCTCCGCCTCCCGGGTTCGCGCCATTCTCCTGCCTCAGCCTCCCGGGTAGCTGGGACTACAGACGCCCGCCACCTCGCCCGGCTAGTTTTTTGTAGTTTTTAGTAGAGACGGGGTTTCACCGTGTTAGCCAGGATGGTCTCGATCTCCTGACCTCGTGATCCGCCCGTCTCGGCCTCCCAAAGTGCTGGGATTACAGGCTTGAGCCACCGCGCCCGGCCTGTTAAGGTCTTTAGACCATCTTTTGTCAGGTTTGTTTCTTACTGTTGAATTTTAAGTTTTGTGTTTTTATTTTTTGGTATATTTTGGATAACAACCTCTTTCAGGCATGCCTTTTGCAAATTATTCTCCCAGACTGTAGCTTGTTGTCATTCTCTTGGCAGGGTCTTTTGCAGAGTAGACCACCATGCCTGGCTTGAGGTTCATTTTTTTGGTCAATGGATATCCATTCAGTTGCTTCAGCACCATTTCTTGAAAAGGCTGTCCTTCCTCCACTGAATTGTATTTGCATCTTTGTCATATCAGTTACTCATATTTGTGTGAGTCTGAAATAAGAGTTGGGCCCATATCTACTGATTATTGTGTCAGTTTCACAAATTAATAAAAGAAAATCATTATATTCAAAGGATGTTTGCTTTTTATTATTTATTATTATTATTTTGTCAGTAGTAGATTAGCCCTGAAAATTTATGATGACTTTCAGTGTGATGAACTTACTCCTCCTTATACAGTAACATGGTCTGTGTGGCTTTGGGAGTTCTTTTCTCTTTTCTCTTTTTTGATTCTTGGAGTTTTGGGGCCCCGGAGATGGTGGTGATGAATGACAAATTCAGCAAAACTTAGAAAGGAACAGTCGAGGGAATTGAGATAGCCAATAGAGGACTTGAACCCCTTTCTTCAAATGCTATGAGGAATAAATAATAAGATTAGTTTTCAAAGATATGAAAGAGACTCTCAAAAAGGAAGGGAAGTGGGTGCTTGGCATTGCTTTCTCTTTCCTTCCCCTGTTGCTCTGTATTTGGGCATTAGATGTGGGTGCTGGAGGAGAAATTAAGAAGAAATTTTTAAAAATCTTGATAACTAGACAGTCTGATTTCTGATTTTCCAGTTTGGATAAGCATTACTGCATGGAGGAGTTCACTAAAATATACTTTGTACAACAAAGCACTGTTGTGCTGTTACATCCACATTAAGTGTTTACTCATGTGTGGCCTGCAATTTGGAAAGATTCAGCAGAGGATCCAACTGGCACATTGTGCTCCCTTGATCTATTCAGTTTTTTAAAAACGGAGGAAAGTCAGCTTTCGTTTTGTGTCTCATACCCAAGGACTTCAGTTCTTCCCTTCAGTCCATAATTTCTGTAATAAGCGTATTATCTTTGCTCAGTAGACCAGTCCCTAGCAAGTGGGTGGGTTTTGGTGTGTCACCCAGGATAAGGGGCCCAGTTTGTTGTTTTTCACTATCCCAATTTGCCTCTTAACACTGAAGTCAAAGGGGAAAGAAATAGACCCAGCCTCACTTGCACCCACAAGGCAGTAATAATTCATCTTCCAGCAGGTCTCCTCTTTGTTTCTGCCTCTTGGAGAGGGCATCATGAGCGGCAGTTCACCAAAGTTAGCAACAAGCCTGGATCCATTCAGGTTTTTTTGGTGCTTGTGCGTGCGCACGTGTGTGTGTGTGTGTGTTTGTGAGTGAGTGAGATGCCTTTTGTGTTTGTCCTGTGGGGACAAATACAAAGTAGGATCCATAGATTCCATGTTCAGCCTTAGCATAAAGACTGAAATTAATTACTATTCTTTATGGAATAATTTTAATTCAATTGCGAGGGATACATTGCCCCTTGAATCTTAAGCATAGCCCTATTTTGTCTTTGGTTGGTGGTAGCTGTTAACCAGGCTCTGGGTGAGCGTCGAACTTGGTCTCACATGAGCCATGTAGACACCTCTTTGCCTTTTTGTTTAAGGTGATGTAGCAGGCTAGGCTTGCTCCCAGCACTATGGGAGGCCGAGGCGTGTGGATCACTTTGGGTCAGGAGTTCGAGACCAGCCTGGCTAACATGTTGAAACCCCGTCTCTACTAAAAATGCAAAAAATTTGCTGGGTGTAGTGACGCACACCTGTAGTCCCAGCTACTCGTTACGCTGAGGCAGACGAATTGTTTGAACCTGGGAGGCGGAGGTTGCAGTGAGCTGAGATCACGCCGCTATACTCCAGCCTGGGTCACAGAGTGAGACTTCGTCTCAATAAAATTAAAAAAAAAAAGACGATGTAGAAGAACCGTAGTTCTCATTTTTGGCCAATTTGCCTTCCAGATTTTCTCCGTCATGTTTACCTATATCTTTTACATGGTTATAGTCACAGTATTTGTACTATATTCTCCATTATCCCCTGTCCTCATATTTATTTATTTACTTAGGGGTTTTTTTTTTTTCCTATCTTGATCGATTTCACTGTAAGTTACTTGGCAAGAGGGTAGACACGTTGATTCTTACTCTACTGCTTTTTAAAATGGGTTTACCAGTTCACAGCACAACAGCCGGCATGAGTGTACCAGTTTTGATGTGGTAAAGTTTTAAACAGTTGATTTGCTCATTTCTGCTCCCGAAAGCACCTACATGGGCTCATCTGTTTCCCAGAGGATTAATCCCAACCCCCTGAAGCGTGGACTTAGACACCATTTTCAACCAAAGGATGAGTTGTAGGGGATCAGAAGTGACCTACCTTTCTCTTTTCTTGATGAAATATTTGTCAGAAAAATCAACTTCTAAGGTAGTCCAACAAACATGTGCTTTGCAGAGCCCCTCAGGGAGTAAATTACAGAGCCTTGCTGAGAATGTTTTGCTCCTGGTGGTTCCAGTGTATTCGGTATACACACGTTGGCACTACACCCCTGCTTGTAGGGTTATTGTGGCTCTTTTCTCATCAGAAGATTTCCATCCCCTTCTGATGAGGTGGCAAGACAAGCCAAAGCAGTTGTGTGGTGGCGAAGAGCACGCGTCCTGAAGCCAGCCCACCTAACTTTGAAGCTCAGGCTCAACTGTTTTTCAGACGTTTGACTTTGGTCCGAGTCACTTAATCTGCTTCTCTGACTCAGTTTCTTCTTATGTAAAATAGGGACAATAAGAATACCCACTTCATAGAGTTGATTTGAGGATTAAATATAGCCAAGTATATATGAAGCCCTTAGAATAGTTCCTGGCATATAACATGTTTTGTGTGTTAGCTGTTATTATCTTCACTCAGTTAATTTTGAACCACTTAATTTCCCAGTGCTAGTGAGTGTAAAGAGCAGAGCCAAACATGTAATTACATAAACCCAGAAATGAATTTTTCAAATGTCTTTTCTAGTAATAGAGCTTAATGAGATTGGCATTTTAGGGAAAAGTCCTAGGAACCTGTTTATGTTGGTGACTGTTGATCAACCAGAAGATTTCTCAGGCGCAGTCTAACATCTGTGTCTTTCTAGGCTGGACTACCTTTGCTGCACCAGCAGATGGATCAGGAATTAAAACTGGGAGCTTCTATTGTGGGGAATCTTTCATCTTCTACTGTTAATAGTCTTTTGGGTTTCCCTCTCCTGGGTGCTACTTTTCTCTACGGAGAGCTTGGTCTGTGGCACAAACAGGTGCTGAAAGGGGGAAGATACACCTCTGGGTAAATATCCGGAGATCGGCAGGTGACAGAGTGCCCAGTGGTCTGGGGACACTGGTTCAGGCAAATGTTCGTCACCCTACCCTTTAAAACTCACATGGAAATGGCTTGGCTGATAAGTAACTTGTGGTTCTTGGGATAATTAAGGCAGCCTGATAGACCAGAACAAAGGATTTCCTCAGCTTTCAAGAGAACGTTTCTACCAAGAGCCATGTACTAAGGAGTGCTGGTTATGTGGGTGTTGACATCAGTATTAGTATCACTTCTGTTGAAAGTGACAGAATAGTGTACCTCATTATTTCAGAATGTTTGTGCTGCTGTAACAAAATACCTGATACTGTGTAATTCATGAAGAACAGAAATTTATTTCTCACAATTCTGGAGGCTGGGAAGTCCAACATCAAGGTAGTGGCAGGATTGGTGTCTGGTGAGGGCCGCTGTCTGCTTCCAAGGATGCACCTGGTTGCTGAATCCTCTGGAGGGGACTAATGCAGTGTCCTCACATGGCAGAAGAGCAGAAGAGAACGAATCCATTCCCTCAAGCCCTTTCATAAGGGGCCTCATCACCTCCTAAAGGCCCACCTTCTAGTACAATCACATCAGCAGTTAACTTTCAGCATTTCAGCATGTGAATTTTGGGGGGACACATTTAGACCTTAGCACTCACTCTTTTTTTTTTTTTTTTTTTTTGAGATGGAGTCTCGCTCTGTCACCAGGCTGGAGTGCAGTGGCACGATCTCAGCTCATGGTAACCTCTGCCTCCCGGGTTCAAGCAATCCTCCTGCCTTGGCCTCCCAAGTAGTTGGGACTACAGGCACATGCCACCACGCCCAGCTAATTTTTTGTATTTTTAGTAGAGGTGGGGTCTCACCATGTTGGCCAGGGTGGTCTCGATCTCTTGACCTTGTGATCCACCTGTCTCGGCCTCTCAAAGTGCTGGGATTAGAGGTGTGAAGCACTCACTCTTAATGGCTCTCAGCTCTAATTGTTTGAATCTTGGGCTTTTATTTAGCTGCTCTCCAATCCTTAGTTAGCATGATAGTAATGCTGCAAGGTGGCCGCTTGAGCTTCAGCTATCAAGTCTTCATTTGAGTCAACGGGAAAGAATGTCAAAAAAGGCAACAGTTGCATAGTCATGAGGAACTGCAAAGGAGGTTGAAAATGCATTTTGTGTGCCCAGCTAAAATTCAAGGACCGATGGCTTGAGCCCAGGAGTTTGAGGTTGCAGTGAGCTAAGATCGCACAACTTCAAAAAAGACTTCTGATAAATTTGGACATTTCTGTTTAACAGACATTTGGGAGACACACCCCCACCCCCCACCCCAGGTGCCTGAGAAGAAAAACTTAATCACACTCTTGGTCCTTATGCTCCAAAAGCTCTTCGGTTATTTGATTGACCCATGGCTGCTTTTTGGTACTGGAGAGAGAGCCTTATTAGTAATTTAGTGAGTTTCTAATTTAGATCCTGTATGTGATGGGGTGGGTGGGTGGGTGGTGGTGATTATATTGTAGGTAGAAACTCCTAGTCAACAATGCATGGGTTCTAGGGCCATCCGTGACTTCAAGAATAGATGGCCTAGGGTAGCCCACTTGGGTCCCCTTACACGCTGTGGAAGCTTTGTTCTTTTGCTTTTCACAATAAATCTTTCTGCCGGGGTGGAGGGGGGGCGGGGCGGGAAGAGGGGAAGAATAGATGGCCTTGCAGATATTCCAGGGAAGCATTTGAGTGACAGCTCTCTATTGTGCCACTTAACCAGTTGAATTGGAAGTTGAGCCAGCAGGTTTGAACCTTGTTCTTAGTTTTTATTTATTTATTTATTTATTTATTTATTTATTTATTTTTTATTATACTTTAAGTTCTAGGGTACATGTGCATAACGTGCAGGTTTGTTACATATGTATACTTGTGCCATGTTGGTGTGCTGCACCCATCAACTCGTCGGCACCCATCAATTCATCATTTATGTCAGGTATAACTCCCCAATGCAATCCCTCCCCCCTCCCCTCCTCCCCATGATAAGCCCCAGTGTGTGATGTTCCCCTTCCCGAGTCCAAGTGATCTCATTGTTCAGTTCCCACCTATGAGTGAGAACATGCGGTGTTTGGTTTTCTCTTCTTGTGATAGTTTGCTAAGAATGATGGTTTCCAGCTGCATCCATGTCCCTACAAAGGACGCAAACTCATCCTTTTTTATGGCTGCATAGTATTCCATGGTGTATATGTGCCACATTTTCTTAATCCAGTCTGTCACAGATGGACATTTGGGTTGATTCCAAGTCTTTGCTATTGTGAATAGTGCCGCAATAAACATACGTGTGCATGTGTCTTTGTAGTAGAATAATTTATAATCCTTTGGGTATATACCCAGTAGTGGGATGGCTGGGTCATATGGTACATCTAGTTCTAGATCCTTGAGGAATCGCCATACTGTTTTCCATAATGGTTGAACTAGTTTACAATCCCACCAACAGTGTAAAAGTGTTCCTATTTCTCCACATCCTCTCCAACACCTGTTGTTTCCTGATTTTTTAATGATGGCCATTCTAACAGGTGTGAGATGGTATCTCATTGTGGTTTTGATTTGCATTTCTCTGGGAAGAATCAATATCGTGAAAATGGCCATACTGCCCAAGGTTATTTATAGATTCAATGTTCTTAGTTTTAAACCAGGGCAAATTACTGGTGCTTTGGTTTTCTAATGCTTGTAAATTAGAGCTTCTGAGCCTTGTGGGGAGCAACCCCTACCTACAAAGGAGTGATGTAACGTCTGTGGGCCGCGATGGTTTCTTTCTTTGAGATGGATACCATATAAGCTAGTGGTGATACTTACTTAATGATAGTGACAGGGAAAGCTACTGCCAAGAGTAATTGATGTGACCCACACATAGTCCCAGAGCCAAGGAGCTAGCCGGGGTCTTCCTGCCTGAGGAAGCCAAGCTTCTGGCCTTCAGGCATTCTTCTCTGCTGTGATGTTTCCCTTCCTGGAAAGCAGGGAGGAAATGATTAATCAGTGTGCCTCACCTGGAGCTGATTGGCTGTGGTTGCTAAGTTTTCCTCCCTCTGAGCAGCCCTCCCTGTGATTCTGAAGCAGCTCATCCAGAGTGTTACAACAGACATCTAGATGGGATTCAGAAATGTTGGGCAGCATGGTTATCTGGTCTTCTTCTGTAAGGATGACTGTGAGATGTGCCAGCCCATTCCTGTAGGGACACACCCAGCCTGATGCCCTCCCGAGGGCTGCGCTGCTCTGAGCTGTCCAGGCTTGGGCTATGTCAGGTTCTGAGCACTGAAGTGTAGTGGAGGGTATATGACAAAGAGGCGTCAGAGCCGATTGCCCTGCTTTTTTTCTTTTACTCACTCAGTGGTCTTGGAACTGGACAAGAGGATTTTATGGATTAGATCCTGGAAGACACACACTAGAACTAGCATAGCAAGATTGTGTCCAGGCTGTCAGAGCAACCTCCTGAGTGAGAATGAGTTTAGAGAACTATCCTTTCTGTAGCAATACAGGAACCTATGCTGGCTCAACAGCTGCCCTTTTGGAAACTGCCCGCTGAAGGGGTCTGTTGATAAGCTGTTGACTGCTACTGAGGCTTCCCAAATGGGAAGTCTCTGCTCAAGGAGTTCATTGTTCAGCATGTCTAGTGGACCCTGGCTCCTAACAGCTGGATTCTTTTGAACATAATAAACATTTCTAGAACAGGTTTTCTTGGTGGGTGGGCTTTTAGCTTCCTTTTAATAGGCACATCACTTGCCTGCCTTTAGTTCTAGAAGTTCAACATAAATGTTGACTTTAATGATGCAGTGGGACAAAACAGTATTATATTTCTCATCAGTTCCCTCCCTGTCTCCCTTCCCCTGTCATTGTTTTCCAGAGTTAGAGTACGTTTATGGAGAATATTGGGGTGGATGCCAAAGCGGCTTATGTTCTAAAATCGTGAAAAGAATTATGCAGTTGGAGTTAGACCTGTGGTTTGAGACTCCGCTTTGGGACTGAGCAAATCATTTCATGTGATCAGTTTTCTAAGCTTCAATTTCCTCATTAGGAAGAAAGAAGACAAAGTAATATTTTGTTGTAATGGAATTAAATGAGATAATGTCTTCAGAATGCCATATAAGTAAAGAAATTGTGAATCACCTTCACTAATTTCTTCCATAGGTTTTTTTTTTTTCCCTTTCTGGAAATACCTTGTATTGACCTTCGCCTAACTTTATATTTGAACTACAGCTCATAGTCCTAGCAGACCTTTAACCCTCCTGACTCCAATTTCAGTAATGTGTTAGAAGTGGCAGGGACAGAATGTATTCTGGATTCATTACACTAAATATAGAGATGTTATACAAAATGAGGCTGAACTCACACTCCAATGGGCAAGGTCAGTTTGCCTGTGAGACAGCGCCATGCAGCTGCAGCCACTAAGTGTCTAGGCACTGGAGATGGACTGCTGGAGTGGGAATCCTGGCTCCATTCAACCTCTCTTTGCCTCCATGTTTGCCATCTGTGGTGTGAGTGTGATAATAATTCCCATCACATAAGCTTGTGGTATGCAAATGAGATCATTTTGAAGTACTGAGCCCAGTACCCAGCATATAGAAAGAAATAGGGCTTTTATTATAGTAACACTAATTTTTAATTGTGGTAAAATACACATAACATAAAATTTACCATCGTAACCATCTTTATGTGTACATCTCGGTGATGTTGAGTATATTCACATTATTGGATGGCCAGATTCCAGAACCCTTTTATTGTATAAAACAGAATGAAACAAAGTATATCCATTCAACAACTCTTCATTTTCCCCTCCCCTCAGCCCCTGGCAACCACCATTTAACTTTCTGTTTCTATGAATTTGACTACTTTACATAGTGGAATCCTATGGTATTTGTCTTTTTGTGACTGTTAATATAATAATTAAGTCTTAGCCCACTGTAACAGTCGTACCCTTTCATGTTTTAGATTTCTGTAGGCTCAGGATTGCGTGCCTTCTCAAACCCTGGTTATTGGTGGATTATTTCTCTTTCTTTTCTTTTTTCTCTCTTATTTTTTAGAGATAGTCTTGCTCTGTTGCCCAGGCTGAAGTGCTGTGGCATGATCATAGCTCACTGCAGCCTTGATCTCCTGGGCTCAAGCAGTCCTCCTGCTTCAGCCTGCCACACGTAGCTGGGACTACAGGCACAAACATCATGCCTAGATAATTTTTGAATTTTTGTAGAGGTGGGGTCTCACAGTGTTGCCCACCCTGGGCTTGAACTCCTGGGCTCAAGTGATCCTCCTGCCCTAGCCTCTCAAATCACTGGGATTATAGGTGCACGCCACTGTGCCCAGCTGAATTATTCTTAAGGAACAAGATGACACTTCAGAGCTCAATTTCATCCTTTTGAAGAGAAGGGCAGGATTAGGCAAAAGGAGAACACAGAAATGATAGTGAAAGAGATACAGAGGTGAGCATTAAGTAAGCAAAAGAGCATTTATTCAGGGCAGAGTAGAGTCTCTTTGTGGGACTCCTTCCCTCTCTGCCTTCTTCCCTACCAGGTAAAAATTCAAACCTACACAATAATAGAGAGGATGATAGAACCAAACCCTAGGTACCTGTCAGCCAGATTCAACCGTTACCCAGATTTTTTAGGGCCCACTTGTAACATGGCCCAGGAGGAAGAAAATGCCTTAAAAATCTAGATTAACCTAGAGGCAGGTGTTTCTTTGCTTATTTGTGCAATTTTATTTATCTCCTTCCTGATAAAGGGCTTCTTCTGCCTTGGGACTTCTTACTGTCTAAGGTTGAGGTAAAGAGCCGGGACTCTATGAAACCAAGTTACTTTAACTTCGTTTCCTCATCCATGCAGGAGAGCACATGTGGCTTCTAAGGGTGGTCATAATGGAGTGTTTGGCGCAGGGCCTGCTGCCTAATAAGTTATCATTTACACTGTCAGCAATGGTGGTGTGTTTGTAGAAGGGAAGGGTCACCAGCCAGGTCGTTGAAAACACGGGACTGAGACGTGTAGCTGGGGATCAACACAGTTATACTGTATTATTGATCAAGGATTGGGATGAGTGCTGATTTTCTAGAATTGCACCTACTATATGTTCATTATCCCATTTTACTGGCCATTGTACAGGTTCTGTCCTCCATTGTGCTGGGTTAAGGGAAACAGTTGTTTATCTGCAAAATTAGGTAGTGTAACTTTTTAATATGCTTTTTTGATAGTGATGGGATTGCTATTTACATTAAAAACATTTTATGGGTTTTAAGTATAAATAAAAATACCACAATTTGAATAACTAGATAATATATATTTGACTTCGTGGATCACTTTGTTGTTTTTGTTCTTTGGAATTCTAGGAGGAATTCTATCTACTAATAAAGGCTGTAGACTTTACCCTCCTACAACCTTAGGACGTAAGAAACGTCCTAAGGTAGATGCCTGGGAGGAAGAGGAAATTGAGGGCCTACAGATGTTTAAAAACTTATAGTTTATAATTGCATAGAGCCTTTGATTTCTCCCCCCCCCATCCATCTGTAGTATCCAGAGAGCCTTTGGTTTTGTTGTAACATTTTCACTTTTGAATCTAGTTTATCGTATGAATCTGTTTTCTGTGACATTTTGGGGCATGGGAGGATCTGCGTTCCCAAAGTCTAGAGTAGTTTTAAATGTTTTTCTGCGTCAGTATGCAAAAGTATCATGAAAGCAAAATAAATTGTTTGAAAATAATTGAGTCAAAATATTATTGTTCCTCCAAAGATCCTTACTTAGTCGTGTGTCATAACTTATATAACAGGATGTATTTTGCAAACCTGTTTAGTTGGCACTGACTTGTGCAACAGGAATGGCCAGTTTTCCTTATGCCCAGGGCAGTCAAACACAACTTTATAAGAATTGTAACTTTAAAAGATTTCGTGTTTTGTGTGTGTGTGTGTGTGTGTGTGTGTGTGTGTGTGTTGTTGTTAAAATTAGTTGGTGAAATAAATTCAATAGTAAAACTTCTAAGATTGAGTCATTAAACCTCTAAATATGCTGGGTTTTTTTTTCCTGTTCTATTCTGTTCTTTTCTTCCTTTCTTCCTT
>NW_012113808.1:6421787-6460033 GCF_000951035.1 Colobus angolensis palliatus
TTTTTTTTTTTTTTTGCAGAGTCTCACTCTGTTGCCCAGGCTGGAGTACATGGCACGATCTCAGCTGACTGCAACCTCTGGGTGTTGGGTTCAGGCGATTTTCCTGGCTCAGCCTCCCGAGTAGCTGGAACTACAGACATGTGCCACCATGCCCGGCTAATTTTTGTATTTTTAGTAGAGGCAGGGTTTTACCATGTTGGCCAGGGTAGTCTCAAACTCCTGACTTCAGGTGATCCACCCACCTTGGCCTCTTAAACTGTGGGATTATAGGCATGAGCCACCGTGCCTAGCCTAAATATGCTGTTTTTCATCTCTATTATCCTGTCAACCAGCTTCTTTCCTCCTTTATTGGAGACGGGGTCTCACTGTGTTGCCCAGGCTGGTCTCAAATTCCTGACCTCAAGCAATCCACCCCCTTCAGCCTCCCAAAGTTCTGGGATTACAGGCATGAGCCACCGTGCCTGGCAGTTTAATTAGAAGACTTGGGTTATGTCTTCTACAGCTTATGTAATACAGACATTATTTTTAAATTAACCTTTGTATGAAATGAAAAAAGAAATCAGTTATTTGATAAATACAATCCTTCACTGCCTCATTCTGTTGAATGCACTTGTTTCATAACTTTCCTTTTATGAAGAGTATATGTTATCGAAGGGAAAAAAGGGGCAGATACATATATTACTATTTTTTTCTTTTTTTTAAATTTTAGGATACATATATTGCTAACAACACACACAAAGCATGTAGGTTTGAGTTCATTTGGAATTGTCTTCTCCACTCTTGGTTGGGATACCCCTAAGTTTTAGATGTTGGTGGTGTTTGTGTTCTTTGTCACCCTGTCTGTGGTGGCGCACATTTGTGAAAAGGCCACCTGGTTTACTACAGGTGTGGAGAAGTCCATGGCTGTGGACTGGAGCAAAAGTAACCAACAGAAGTAGAATTAACGCTGTGAGCATAGCCTCCTGCTAACTGGCTGAGCTTTCTGGCCGTGGTTTTTGGTTCCATTGATATAAAGAGATGTGCAAGGGCTGAGTGGCGTTCCATGCGTGTGCGGTCACATTGTGATTCCAAGAGCCTGTGGCCCCTCAGCACATCCTCACTGTGCCCTCATTCTACTTTCTGCTGCTGCTGCCTTTTTTGTCTGTCTATACCAGGGCGCAAGCAGGCAGGATCAGTTAGCCCTACCTTTATCAGTGGCTTTTGGAAAGGATCTTCTGGAGGAGGAGGTGGTGTGTGCTACCCTCCTTCCCCCACCATCACTGCAAGTACCTGAGAGTAGTAAGTTGTGTTAAGGAAAGAGAGGAAGGGACTTTGGGGATCCTAAGACTTCTCTGTCACAGGCGTGTCAGGTGGACTCTTCTCTATTAGCCTTTTCTTTTTTTTTTTTTAATTTAACTTTTAAGTTCAGGGGTTTGTTATATAGGTAAACTTGTGTCATGGGGATTTGTTGTACAGATTATTTCATCACCCAGGTATTAAGCCCAGTACCCATTAGTTAGTTTTCCTTATCCTCTGCCTCCTCCCACCCCGCCACCTCCAGCAGGCCCCAGTGTGTATTGTTCCCCTCCCTGTGTCCATGTATTCTCATCATTTAGCTCCCACTTATAAGTGAGAACATGTGATATTTAGTTTTCTCTTCCTGCATTAATTTGCTAAGGATAGTGTTCTCTAGCTCCATCCACGTTCCCGCATAATACATGATCTCGTTCTTTTTATGGCTGCATCCCTTAGCCCTTTAACTCATCATGCGTGACAGCTGCCTTTGAATTCTTCCTTCCAGAGCCCCTTCTTGTAAGGTGTGCATCAGCTTGGTTACTCCGGGGACTTCCTCTGTACCACACATGCCCTTTCTCTTATTCCTGGGTGCTCTCTTCTCTCCTCACAGTCTTCCGTGTGTGCTAAGATCGTACAGCTCCTGGGGCAGAATGAGGTGGACTATCGCCAGAAGCAGGTGGTCATCCTGAGCCAGGATAGCTTCTACCGTGTTCTCACCTCGGAACAGAAGGCCAAAGCCCTGAAGGGCCAGTTCAACTTTGACCACCCGGGTGAGTCAGGGTGTTGAAGAGGGTATGTATGTGTATTGGTGTAGGGGGGAATATTTTTATTTTGCTCATGAGGAAGTTGCTTAACCTCTCAGAATCTTGTTTCTATCTAGAACGTAGGGACTTGATAAACTACCTTGCAGTGTTATTGTGGGGCTTACGTGAAAGAAGGAATTTTCAGATGCTTCATGTAGTGCTTGTAGTGCTTGGCTCGTTAAATACTGATTGAATCTGTATCTGAGCAAAGGTGATTTTGTTTGAGCCTGGGACTCAAGATGGGCCAGACATGGGGTCAAACATACAGAGCTGGTCCTTCTGCTGCCTCTGTTCTGAGGCAGCCCTCGTCAGACCCTCCTCAACCCACTCTGTGGCAGAGAGGGAGATGGAGGGCCAGGGTGGCTGCCAGAATGGTTTTTGCCCTGCAGCCCTAGATCAGCACACTGCTCGTTTAGCTGGCTTGGATTTCTTAAAATTGTTAGAAGCAAACCGTGGCATGGTGCCTGTTGTGTGTGCTCCCCCAGTCATGGGTGTGCTCTCCAGGTTAGTTTAGCATGTACCAATCCTAGCATCATAACAGCTAAACCTGGAGAGGGGAAGGACCTGTCTGAAGTCAGGGATGGAATGTCAAAGGAGAAAAAAAAGAAATCTGTTTGTCAGAACTCATTTATACACCCTATTTTGAGATACAGGGAGCTTCCATTCTGCTTTGGGTAAAAATCCAGCTTTTTAGGGAGCAGTATGATTACCTTTCAAGTATGATGTGCCCATATACATGTTTATGAGGATGTCCTGTGTATGATTATAGGAGATACTGTTTTAAAATTAAGAAACATTGTAACAATTTGATGTTTTTCAGATGCCTTTGACAATGAACTCATTCTCAAAACACTCAAAGAAATCACTGAAGGGAAAACAGTCCAGATCCCCGTGTATGACTTCGTCTCCCATTCCCGGTAAGTGAGCTGTTCTGGGCCAGGGATGATACCCGCTGCTCCCCAGAGCATCCCTGGTCTGCACTGAGACCTCCTTCCTTACCTCCTGCACTTCAGACCTCTGCCCTACCCCTGCCTAATGCCATTCCAGCCGGTCAGTGGAGCGGGTGGTGGCAGCAGTGTGTGCTATGGGATTGCAGAGGTTGGGGAGTTCATCTGGGCGCTTCCTGGAACAGTCCTGTTGTCACGATTCCTTAACTCCGAAGGATGGAATTGTATTTGAGCTTGAGGGACTGCATGTGCGTTCTGGTCCACATTCCAGTGCTGTTGTTCCTGGAACAAGATGTAAGGGGAGGGGTAGAGGAAGGGCAGGAAGAAGAACAAAGAAAACTGTTCTTTCTGCTGTCCTGGTTTACTTGGGATTGGACAATGTGGACAGGCACGAGGTCACTAGACTGTGATCTCAGAATTAACCAAGCCCTCCAGAAAGCTTCTCAGTGGAATCAAAGCAGTCCTTTCCAGTGAAGCCTCAATTTTAGTGCTCCTGATTAGGAATAGAGGAGCGGCCACACTTCCACCTCATCCTCCTTCCCTCTGAGTGGTGGGAATGGGCTCCTAGAGGATTGCACTCCTGTTGGCCAGACCCCAAGCTCCTTCAGAGCTGCACAGAGCATCTCAGACCTCAATGTAGAATATACACATCTTCCCGTGAGTCTGAACTAGAGAGCGTGGTGAAGATTTGGTCGCAGGAGGAAGATGAGAAAGAGAGAGAATGAGCATGCATGTGTGTGCATTGAGGTGTAGAGGGGGCTGTTGTGGTGCTTACCTCCCTGCCTCACCAGAATCTTCTGAAACACTTCGTTCTATGGGCCAGGTTCTTCTGTGTAGGAGAGAAGAGAGTAAAAGATCAGGATACCATCCTCACGCCTCCCGTGTCAGTCTGTTTTCCTAACCCAACCACTGCAGATCATGGAGGATTGAATGAAGGCGTTTAGTATGGGATTTGGAGCTTACATGAACACTGGGGCTGGGAGACTGAAGACCTGGAAGTTTGTAGCCAGAGAATCAGACAAAATAGTCCCCACTGACTCTAGCCTGAGGCACTGGAGCAGAAGCTGGGGTTCATGGAAAAGTCCAAGAAACCCCCACGTCTGGGTTTGCAGCCTCAATCTAGGAGCTTGTGGACTGTTTGCAAAGTTTTCCTGTCTCATCATTACCATCTCCTGAATATCGTGGATTTTGCTTCACTCTCACCTTCTAAGTCTCTTGTTGGCGCAGTAACCTGGAAGCATGTGGGGAAAGGGATTCTGAGAATTGTAGTTCTCCCTTAGAGGGAAGTGGTGGTGGTGTCAAGAGACATTCCAGCCCACCACTTCCCAGGTGAAGAGGTAAAATGCAGCATGATGTTTAAGGCAAGGGCCTGCAGAAGAATGTAAAGGAGGGAGGAAGAGCAGGGGATTCAGAGTAGGTTGTATGGAGGAAGTGATATTTAAGCTTTAGATAGGAAAGGATAAGAAGTTGTTTGGGAAAAGGATTTCCAAGGTGCTGGGTGGGGAAGCATTTCAGAGCTGGGCATAGATCAGCTTGGTCGGGGCACGGCAGAGGAGAGGTTTGGAGGAATGGGAGTGGGTGTGTGGGAAGGCAGGCAGGCCTCAGGTCATGAAAGGCCATAGGCGGCAGGGCCAGGAGCACAAACATTTTGTCAGTAGGGAGCTACAGACGGCTCTTCTGTCGTAGTGGAAAGGTCATTTTGGTGGCAGGAGGAGAGAGTATCTGCAATGCCATTTGTGAAGAAGCCTTTGAAACAGCCCCAGTGAGAGACTAATAAGAGCCTGAAAGAAGGCAGTGGAACTGAGCGTGGTTGACAGAAGCCAGGGCCTGACCAGTGCAGTCTAGGAGTGGAGGAGAGAAGTTGAAGACCTTGTGCAGCATGAGTTCCATCAAATTCATATGCCAACAAGAGAAAATCCTGGTAGAATTCCCAGTGCAGACATATTTCACGTGTCCTCCTGATTTATCTCATACCTCGTATATTAAAATCTTGTTCTTTAGTGGCTTAAAGCTCATGTCTTAGAAACTTTCACTGATCACGCTAGACCCATAGCCACCCCCTTCCCACCTCCCTGCAAATCTTAAGGGCCACTTAATTGGACATCAAGCCATTTAGCGTTAACTGATTCCATCCCACCCATAGGCGTTTGGTACAAATAAAAATTTGTTGGGCTAAAGTGAAGAAGACGCTTACTTGTTGCAGTTACACTTCTCTGAGCATCCTTTTCCCCATAAGCCAAATGAGATGGTTAGACTGGGTTATCTCAAATGATCTAATTGGCTATTTTCTTTTTGGGACTTCCCAGCCAGACCCTAAATTCGTAAGTGGTATATTAAGCCAGGTATGACTCCTTGCACATTCTGGTGTAGTAGTTGCTCAATAAATTGTTGTTGTTTTTTTTTTTTTTTTTTTTTTTTTGAGACGGAGTCTTGCTCTGGGTTACAGTGGCAGGATCTCAGCTCACTGCAAGCTCCGCCTCCCAGGTTTACGCTATTCTCCTGCCTCAGCCTCCCGAGTAGCTGGGACTACAGGCGCCCGCCACCTCGCCCAGCTAGTTTTTTTTTTTTTTTTGTATTTTTTAGTAGAGACGGGGTTTCACCGTGTTAGCCAGGATGGTCTCGATCTCCTGACCTCGTGATCCGCCCGTCTCGGCCTCCCAAAGTGCTGGGATTACAGGCTTGAGCCACCGCGCCCGGCCGTTGTTGTTTTTTAAAAACTCTGAGCTGTTATGACAGTTTTTAGACCTGCATGTGGACTTGGGAAATGATTAATTCTAACTTCTTAAGGCACCAACAACAAATTAGGCAGTTCATTTTCTCCTTCTGAAGGAAACCCACTTTTCCTTTTTAGTATTTATCAGTTAGGCATCCTAAAATGCTGTTAATATCTAGTGTCAGTACAGATTGAGCATCCCTAATCTAAAAATCCAAAATGTGAAATGCTCCAAAATCTGATACTTTCTGAGTGCCTATGTGATGTTCAAAGGAAATGCTCATTGGAGCATTTCAGAGTTTGGATTTTCATATTAGGGATGCTCATTTTAGATCCTTTCTCCCCCTGCCATATTAGGGATGCCGTAAATATAATGCAAATATTCCAAAATCTGAAAAAAATCCAAAATTCAAAAATCCTAAACACCTAAGCATTTCATATAAGGGATACTCAACGTGTATATGTAAACTTAGTGCAGCCATTGTGTTCTCTGTTAGTGTGTTCAAGTGGAATCTCACATGTACATTCACTTTATTTTTAGACAGTGCTCCCATCCTCTCCTTGGTGTAGGGCAGTTGCCTAGAGAGTGGCTCACTGTTTACCCATTGGTCCTGTGTTCTGAACTCTTCTAGGTTGCCTTCTTATCCACAATGGGCACACCATTTTCTGGTGGCTGACATTCCTCTAGACTGGTGCTGCTTCACCATGGCCGCATGTTAGAAATATCTTGGGAGCTTCTAAATAGTATTGAAGTTCTAGCTCCACTTCAGACTTGTGAAATCAGAGCTCCTGGGGGGCAGGATCCAGGTAGGGATATTTTTATAAGCTTCCCAGGTGGTTCTGATATGCATCTCAGATACACCACAATTCTAGGGCATTTCCTAATCCTAGTCCTTTTCTCCCGTCTTCCCTGCGCTGTTCTGCCACTTGCTAGCTACCCCAACAGTGCCTGCCTTAAAACTCATACACAAGCCGGGTGGTCCAAGCTAAGAAGGCATCAGGGAATGTTTATGGGAAGGAGTTCCAACGGCACCCTCTTGAGCTGGCCGTTGATAACTGACCTCCTTATGCTTGCCCAGATGGAACTACTGTTTTAAGAGACTTTGTTTTATTTGGTTTGCCAGTGTGCTAGTCAGGGTGACGGAAAAACTTGCAATGATGATTATTACTCTATTTTCAGTGAATTTTGAGCAGGAGGCAGTTGGTGACATGTAAGGTGGGCATAGGACAGAATCAAAAGACAAAATACAGTGAAAGCTGCAGCAAGGCAGAGCTGAGCACAAGCAGGGCCATCTGTGAAAGCCCATCACCTAACCGTTTAGCAATGTTTCACTACTCTTACTTTATGAAAAGTCATGTTGGCTGGGCTTGGTAGCTCATGCCTGTAATCCTGGTACTTTGGGAGGCTGAGGTGGGTGAGTTGCATGAGTCCAGGAGTTAGAGACCAGCCTGGGCAACATGGTGAAACCCCGTTTCTACTAAAAATACAAAAAGTAGCCTGGCGTGGTGGTGTGCATCTGTGCTCCTAGACACTTAGGGGGCTGAGGCGGGAGGATCGCCTGAGCCTAGGAAGTTGAGGCTGCAGTGAGTCCAAGATTGCGCCACTCTCACTCCAGCCTCCTGGGTGACAAAGTGAGACCCTGTCTCCAAAAAAAAAAAGAGAAAAAAAAGTCATGTTTACAATTAGTGCCTGCCCTAGGCTTCCCAGCCACGTGGGTTAGGTGGATGAAGTCATGTGTATTTCTGCTTTATTGATAAGGAAGAGCAGCTCTAGGGAGTTCAGGAGTGACCTGTGGCCACTGTATTGGCTTGGGGTAGAGCCAGACCAGACAGACATCGGGATTCTGTATTTCCTCACAAATGCTTTCTCGTCTGTATCCTCTTTCCCAAAACTTGTCTTTATTTTCCCTCCTTCCCTTCCCCTTCTGTCCTTTCCTCCCTCCTTTTCAGCTGCCTCAGGACTGGCGGGGAGGGGGTGGGGTTGTTGAGAGAAAACTGTAAGTTTCTGTTTTTAAAGTTCAGAGTGTTAGGTTCCATAAATGCCAGGCATGAGAGCATTCTGGAGACGCCCTCAGAGAAAAAAAGAAATCACATCTGTTTTTGTCTGCCTCTATTCTTCATTCAACAGCAGGTTTTTTTGATTCCAAGGAGAAGGATGTCTGCCCTGTATTTCTGTTTCATGGTGAAAGCTCGGAAGAAGTGGTCAAAGGAGACCTTTGTCCCAGCCGTGATCACCCTTGGCTCTTTGGTGGTGGCGTGAGGCTGTAGTAGCCGGGTCTTTAGCTCCTGTTTGAAGTCTGTGGGGGCAGGGAACTCAGAACCCAGCCCAGCCAGATGTTCTGGCCCTTGTTCTCTGCCCCTTGCTAGCCCCTGCCTGGCTTGGTCCATTATCTGCTCTGTGCTTTACAGGAAGGAGGAGACAGTTACTGTCTATCCTGCAGACGTGGTGCTCTTTGAAGGGATCCTGGCCTTCTACTCCCAGGAGGTACGAGACCTGTTCCAGATGAAGCTTTTTGTGGATACAGATGCGGACACCCGGCTCTCCCGCAGAGGTGCGTTCTGAAAGCCCCAGGTGGCCCTGTTGGTGGCCACCTCGAGGGCAGAGGACCTGGGAGCCTCTGACAGGACCCCACCCCCCGGAGTCTGAAGCCCATGCCTTCCCTGAGGCAGCTGTGTGTCGCATGGTCCAGCGGCTGCGTCAGTCCAGCCCCAGGATATCCTGCTGCCCAGACACTTGGTGACATTTGAGAAGGGATTAGTCACTTACTGTTTGGGATAACGAAAGACTTGTGAGGTCAGAGACTAAATAAGACATTGATGTCTGGTTTTGCTGGGAAAAGTTTGATTAAATGCTTAGTTCCTTGCAGTTTGTTCACAAGACATCAAAATGAAGATGCTCTGATTTGCGGAACTAACTGTAGGACCCCTGAGGGACAGGATCCCCTGTGCCTAAAGCGCTGGGCAGCTCATCCTGTTAGCCTGCTTCTCTAGCCCTTTATTTTCCAGCAGGCTTTATGGAGGCATTACCACTCTTTCCAGTCAGCTCAGGAGGAAGTCAGCTGTGCCCTCCGCAGGCCGTGCTGAGGGTGGGTCTGCCCATGCTAAGTCCGCCATGCCTGTGTGCTGAAGGTACAGCAATGCCCCTTGGTAGAGGAGCCCAGCCTGTGAACTGAGCTCTATAGGGTATTAAGCAGAGTTTGCTTCCACCAGGAGAGATTGGGAGACTTGATGGACGAAGAGGGGTTGGGACTTGGATGTGGTGTAGCAGGGTGGCGATATAGGCAACCCATGAAGGTGCACAGCACAGATGTACAGACAGTGGCTTGTTCTGAGAATGGCAGGAACCTGGAATGTTCAGAGCGTTGTATGAAGAGACACGAGAAAGCAGGTTGGGGTCTGGTTTTAGAGACTGAGATCTCTAGTCTGGTTCTCGGTGGGCAAGGGAAAGCTACTATGAAGTTCTGAGCAAGGCAAGTGAAGTGGCCACTGTTCTGTGTTGGACACTGGTGCTGACAGAGGAAGTGTAAGTGAAGCCTGTAGCTGTAGCTGGAGCAGCTCTTTGGAGACCGCTCTGCTGATCTAGACACGAGGCAGGGGTGTGGTCCTTAGGTGGGTGGGAGAGGGAGCAGAATTGAGATGGGAAGAGTATTAGCAGAGTTAGAGTTGACCAGGACCCAGCAAGGGCAGTGGGTGGGGGTGACTGAATAGAGGAATGAAAGGTGAGAAGGTTCGAGTCTCTGTCATGTGAAAGGCAGGGAGACACAGGAAATGACGAGGTTAGCTCCTAGTCACAGGACACGTTACTGACAGTTTCAGATTTTATAAGCTGTATCCCAGAGACCTCTGACTTCCAAGTCTGGGTACTTTTCTCTTTTCGGTTCACGAAACAGATCTGTAGTTTATCCCATTTAGCACTGTAATTGTAAGGACTATTAATGAGACCAGTGTAACCTATAGAAACAAGTCCTGAGCTTTGCCCTTCTAAATAGTAATAGATGTGCATGCTGTTAAGTCAGTCGGAGCTACATCCTGCTCCCACGTGGGGTGGGGACAGTTAGTTTTGTGTGATGGAAAAAAGAATGGAATGGGAGGGCCTTTTAGTTCTAGCAGAGCTCTTCCCAGCTAGCTTTGTGACTAGGCTCTTGCGCCACCTCGGCTTGGGTTTCTTTATGGATAATGCAGGGGAGACAGGCCTGCTTTTAGCGTCACGACTCTGGCTAGGTAAGAGTTGCATAGATAATTGAACCCTGAGCCTGACAGCCCCTCATGCTTCTACCCCAGGGCCTGGCTTGTCACCTTAATCCACAAACTCAGGCCCTACTTTGGTTGATCTGCTCAGTGTCCATGTCAGCTTATCAAATTAGAGAGGCAGCATGATACACAGGGACAGATAAATTTTGGAGTCAGGTGAGCTGGGCTGAGATCCTGGTTTTACCACTTACTAGATGTGTGACCTTGGGCAGATTGTGTTTTAACTTCTTTGTATCTCATTTTCTTATTAGAATGTGGTCTTATGGTTGGTACTTCTGCTGTAGTTGTGAAGATGAGAGGTAATGCAGGTAAAATGCCTGGTGGTGCATAAGTCGATAAATATCTATGTGACAGATCAGAAATCTGCTTCTGCCGAAGGGGTTGGTGCTGTTCATTTTCTGAATTTTCTGACAACACTGGTTAGGTCCTTCAAAGGCATCTGCTCAGGTAATGTCCTCAGGAGCTGGTGATGTCCAGGTTGATGCCATCGCTAGTCCAGCAGTGGTACTCGGTCTCAGGGATGCAGTGCTGCCGAGGGAGGCCTCACAGCAGGGAGTGCAAGAACCAGCACAGGAGATTGGAACCAGGTTTTCAGCAGCAGCAATGACGCTGGAAACAAAGTGCATCCTAGTGTTTAATTCAAACAGATCATCACAGTGTGGGTTCAGCAGAACATTTTCCCTTCCTTTCTTGCACGGGATTCTTGTGTGAAATGGGAGCAATTGCTACGGTGGTGCTGGCCCTCTCCTGGGGTTTCTTAGGGCCAGCTCTGCCTCTCCGCCTTCTCTGAACAGGCTGCCTGGGCAGGGCTCTGCTTTCTCATTTCAGATCTGCTGACTTCACATGTCACCTACTGCCGAGTCACTTTCCTGATGGACTCATGGGACTTTTCTGCATGCTCTTTCTACAAATTCATTCTGTCTCCACGTAGGACAAAAAATATGCTTGGCATGTGCTTTGTGGAGTGCGGGGGCGCTGGGGTAGGGAGGCTGGTTAGTCAGAAGCAGCTGTTGAGTGAGCTTGAACATTCCTAGAGACTTGAGTTAGCTCCATGATTTTACCCGTCTGTCACACCCTCCTGGGCATGTGACCTCCACATTCTGAGTTGACCCTCATGTGGGAGAAATCTGTATTTGAGTAAAGCAGCTCTAGAGACTACCTCCTTCCTGATGGAAACCCTTGACATTCTAGGGATTGGTTTCTAGCCTCGTTTGCCTTCATCTTCTCTCTCAGCCCTTAATACAGGGACAGGGATGAAGCGGGGCAGGGAGATTTAGGACGGCTGACCCCTCATCTTCCTCATGCATCATTCTCTGGTTCACATAGAATTAGGGCTGCACTGGGCCTAGGGGGATTCAGCCTGTTCATTTACTATAGAGTAGCACATTTCCTCATCAGATTTTTAAAGTGATTGACTTCACCATTGAGGAATTGTCTTTATTTTGGGTCCTTCTAAGTTTTGTTCTCGGTTTTTGGCTAACCAGAAAGAGCACGTCTGGGTTTGGAAGGGCTGACATGGAAGCCCAGCAGGGAATGTGGGCAGACTTGTAGCTTCCTGCCCTGTACCCTGTCCTCCAAAAGGGCCTGTCCTGGCCCAGCAAACGTGCTGGGGTCAGAGCAGTGATGGAGGAGCTGGTTTTTGAGCCCCTGGGGTTTCCAGTTTGTGCCAAGACCTTGTTTTGACTCAGTCCTTGGCGCAGTCCTGTTTCCTGCCTCTGCCTGGGGAGCAGGGCCTTTCAGTGCAGGGAGGTGGTTGGCCCTCTGTTGTTCTTGGCTCAGGGAGGCCCAGTCTGCCTGAGGTGATCGTTCTATCGGAGGTTCTTGGGGAGCAGAGGTGGGCAAGGCCTTTTGATGTTGCGTGTTTGCAGTGTCTGGGCAACATTCTGACCCATTCCCTATTTGCTTTTCCAGCATAGAAGCTATAGTGAGACTCTTCCTTGTCTTCCTTCTTCTCCCTCCTCACGTTTGTTGTCCCATGTGCTTGTGTCCTGCTCTCCCTTACTGTGTGGCACCCCGCCCTTCCAGCTGCCCGCAGGACTCCTTTTTCCCTTTGCTCACCCTGCTCAGCTGGGTCTGACCTGCTTACCTGAATTCGAGGTTCCCACCCTCCCATGGCGTTGAGCAGTTCTGTCAGGGAGGCACTACCGTCCCAGCGTGCCCTCAGTTTCTGTTGTGGTCGTAATAATCATAGAACACATGCTTACTGAACATGTGCTAAGGCGCCAGCTACGGGTGCTGAAGAATTTTATGCACATCTCTGTATTCCTGAATAGTAATATTTATATTTGTTTATTAAATTAATATTTATGAGGAAGGTACCATTATTATTCCTGTTTTATAGTTAGGGAACTTAAGATTCACAGAGGTTAAAGTCACTTGTCCAAGGTCACAGAGGTAGGAGTTATTGGGGTCAGGATTCAGGTCCGGGGCAGTTTTCCCCCCCCATAGCCCATAGAAGTAGAACAAAAAGCAGCTTTTGGGCTGTAGAAGCTTCACTGTGATTTACCTCCTCTTCCTACTTTCTGCACGACCAGCTTCCTCTCGCCAATGACAAAACAGCTGAAGCCACCAGGTCTATAGAAGGAAGGGGGCTGAAGGCCCAGGCTGAGGGCAGTAGGAGGGCTACGTGACAGGGTGTGGACATGCACTGTGTGTGTGTGTGCGCGCGTGTGTGTGCACGTGTGTTTGTGTGTGCGCGTGTGCTGGGAGAAGGACAAAGCTTCCTCCAGTGCTAAAGACTTCAGCAATTGTCTGAAAAGCATGTGTTGCAAAACAATCCCAGCATCAGGCGTTTGCAGGATTTTAAGTAAAAGCTGCCCAAGCACGGCTGTGTTTGTTTTTTCCTAGCTGTGATACCTTTTTGATCTGGTTTCCTTTTTTCTTTGGGCTTTATCTGGAGACGTGTGAAGAATTGGAGGCCGCGCTGGCTGTGTGTTTTGGCAGTGCTACTCTGGTTAGCCACGTGTGCCGGAGCTCTGAGGACTTCTGGGGGGTGAGCCACGTGGCAGCTCCTCAGGGCTCCTTCTTGGCGAGTCTCCCAGCAGATCTGCCAGAGCAGCAGGTCGGCAGCAGGAGCCCAGGTCCAGCGTTGCAGGGGTGGGGAAAACCATTTCCTGGCTGGAGAAGGCTGCTGCCAGGCTGGGTGGGCAAGTCGTGACACATTAGCAACCAACCAACTGTTTTATTACCAGGTTTCCCATGGAGAAAACACTTCGTAAATTGAGGAGCTGTTACAAAAGTTAAATGGCAGCATCATCAGTGCCCGGCTTTCTGGAAATGTGGATTTCCTGGCAGTTTTCTAGCCTTCTCATGTTATAGACTTCCTGTCAGCCTGGATGATAGCCATGACAGCCTCCCCGTTCCCTGTCCTCTGTGCATGCATCTGTGCATGTGTGTATAAAGACAGAACTATTTAGACACATGGCTTTCAGAAGTTCCATCACAGCTATACCCCATGTTCGTTTACAGTGAGTTTCACCCCACACTTGAGTCTGTTCACTGAAAAATGGTTGGGAAAGAGCTGAAGAGCCACTACAAATGATTGTAGATGGATGCGGTAACTTTTTGGGGTGAAAGATTTAGCAGCTCAGATGATAAGATTAAATTAAGATAACATTTAAAATGACATCTGCAAAGGGAGGCAGTTTTAATTAAGAGAATCTCCTTCCAGACTCCCCACTCATGGGGAAACTAAGGCTCATGTGCAGCGGCAGAACCAGAGTCATCAGTCTTCTTTCTATTTATTGACAGAAGACTCTATTTAATAAAGAGTGTATGGGCTGCCTGTAATTCCAGCACTTTGGGAGGCCGAGGCAGAAGGATCACTTGAGCCCAAGAATTCAAGACTAGCCTAGGCAACAAAGCAAGACGCTGTGTCTACAGAAAAAAAAAAGGGGCTCACACCTGTAATTCCCAGCACTTTGGGAGGCTGAGGCAGGCGGATCATGAGGTCAGGAGATCGAGGTCATCCTGGCTAACACAGTGAAACCCCGTCTCTACTAAAAAAATGTAAAAAGTCAGCCAGGTGTGCTGGCAGGTGCCTGTAGTCCCAGCTACTCAGGAGGCTGAGGCAGAAGAATTGCTTGAACCTGGGAGGCAGAGGTTGCAGTGAGCCGAGATTGCGCCACTGCACTCCAGCCTGGGCGACAGAGTGATGAGACTGTGTCTCAAAAACAAACAACAACAACAAAAAAACCATTAGTGCATTGAGGTGGTGTGTGCCTGTAGTCCCAGCTACTTGGGAGGTTAAGGTGGGAGGATCGCTTGCTAGAGCCCAGGAGGTTGAGGCTGTAGTGAGCTGTGACTGCGCTGCTGCACTCCAGCCTGTGTGACAGAGCGAGACACCTTGTCTTAAAAGAAAAAACATTTTTAAAGGAAAACAAAAAGAATGGTAAAAGCCCCTGGATGAAACTGACCAGGGGGAAGAAGGTAGAAGACAGAAGATGGTGAGTTTGTTGTCAGTTTGGGCTTCATCAGCGCCAGCCCACCATTCTCTACACCATGGTTTTCTTATCTTTCACTGAGTGATTTTTTTTTTTTTTTTTTGTGGTAAACCTCTGTGTTTGAGGTAGGTGGAAATGGTTAACCATGGCTGGGTCCTCTGCCTTGCCTGGGCTCCATGCTGCAGAGGGAGCATGGGTGGGAGCTGGGAGCAGTGAGCTGAGCAGCGGGTCGCTGGACTTCTGAACACAGGTAAGTGCATGCAAGGAGGCAGCGTGCAACCCAGCCCTCCGTGGGCCCAGATTGCTTCCTGTTAACAGTGAGCTCTCCAGGGCTGCCCTGCTTTTTTTTTTTTTTTAATTCACACTGAAATTTTCTTTGGATCAAATGTTGCTTAAAACAAGAAGGCTGTTGGCCTCCATGGACAACCTTTTGTTTGAAAAAGCATTGTTATCGTTGCCACGTTTGACCATTGTAAGGTGTCAGAATGTAACTTGTCTTTTTCGAAGCCACTGCTGATCTGCTCTTGGTCAAGCCTCTCAGGATTCCAGCTTGAGAATCATCTAGAGTAATTGTGGAACCTGTGGGAGCTAGGTCCACCCCATGAAGGGCGGGTGTGCACTGGCTCCTACACCGTTTTTTGATTCTTATTCTCCCTTCTCTTACAGTATTAAGGGACATCAGCGAGAGAGGCAGGGATCTTGAACAGATTTTATCTCAGTACATTACATTCGTCAAGCCTGCCTTTGAGGAATTCTGCTTGCCAGTGAGTTGTGTTCTTGGTTTGTTTTTGTTGCATGTAGAATTTAAAATTTGATGATACAAATGAAGGTATGCAAGTTGGTGGAGCTCCCCTGCCTGAATCTCACTCCTCTCTCTCAGTGATCCTCTGTCCCGAAGTCCTAAGAGAGGGCAGCCCTTGGCCCTTGTGTCCTCTGTGTTCTCCAGGAGCCCTGTCCTGCTGTTCTTTCTTTGGGTAGCTCTGTAGGGTCCTGCCAGTCCTTAGGCAGGTTATTTAATTCCCAGCTAGTTCTAGATTTCTTGCTTGGTGGAATCATGGTGTGAGACTCTTTACTGAGGGTGTATCATATCCAAGGAGAGTCCTTAGCCAGTTGGATCTCTGAAGGGCCTGCAGTAGGTGAAGTATGGATGCACTGGGTCCTATGCCCCGAGGTGTTCCCCTCTGAGCCTCTCCCGCCATCACTGGTGAGCCCTGCTTTGAGCTTGTCTTTAGCTCCCATTTGGGGACTGTCATGCCTTACTGGAATAAGCTTCCTTCCCTTCACCCTTGCAGACGCACCAGTCCTTCCTGTGGCAGCTAGGAATTCTCTAGTGAGGTGGCTTTCAGAGAAGGAAGAACGGAGGGAGTTGGCCCTCAGCCCAGGAAAGACGGGAAGGGGCATGTTGAGGGAAGGCTACCAGAGACAAGAGGTGTGGTGTGGTGGGGCTGCAGAAGGAGAAGTATTTAACTCAGGAGAATCCTACTGAGTCACTGAGTCTTCTCCAGCTTGGCCAAACCATGGTCTGGCTCCTTAATTATTTGTAGTTAAGCTCTGAGACGAGGAGGAAGGGTAGGAAGAGGTTGGGACTTAACCTGGTCTTGGTTGAGATATACTGGGAAGGCTGGAATCTCTGAAGACAATGAGAATAGATTTAGAGTAAGACTGGGTATTGGAATTTCCCTATTTATTCTAATAATAAACTTCATTCTTTTTCTTCTGGGAAAATATGATCCTCAAACTCTGTTTCTTCAAGGATGTTAGTAGCTTTTACAATAACCCATACTTGACTTTGGTTTTAGATGCAGGACAGGTGGACTTTTTGAGCCAACTGAGAAACGTTGATGCCCTATCCATTATCCTGGAGACGACTGGGTTACAAGAGTAGGTTACTGGGAAGAGACCAGAGGGGGCTAAGGAGCTATGAACTTCTTTCCGCCCATTTATCTATCTGAGGACCTCTCCTGTTATTTTTGACTTAATAAGAACACAAGATGAATTTATTATTGGAAATCAGTTATAGTTAACTGTCAGTTTTCTGCTGTTTAACTTAGTTGTAACAAAGCTAAAAATTTTGCATAGACATTTTCCGGGTTATTTCTGCTTGCTGCCACTGTCCAGCCACTCTTTGCTCAGGGAAGATCAGCTCATTCCCATGTAAGCCAGGAACTTGGACCTGATAAATGAACTTGGACCTGATAAATGTCTGCTCAGTTTGACTTGGGTTTGGGGCTGACACCGTTGCCTTTCAGCAGTCCTAGGGTGGAAGCTGCACAGAGTAAGAAGCCCGCACGCTTGAGGTGTGGTTTATGTGGTCTTATGCTAGACTTAGTGTATATCCCAGGATGCAGTTATTTGTAGAATGGTCTACAAGATCTCAGTAAATTTGGAACAACGAAAAAGAAATACGCCTCTTTGTGGCCTTTCTTTTTTAAAAAATTTGGGTAATAACAGAACCTCTGAACTGGTCATCAGTGAAGAATACTTTTTCTGGTTTTACCCTGTGCTAGGAGTGAACATTGTCATGTTTTAGACGATGCGTAAAAGTCTGAGGTGAACCAGTCCCCTGGAAAGTTTGGATTTTTCTAGTTCATATTTGTCCTAGTGGAATAGAGGCAATTAAGTGTTTGGCTTCAAAGACCATGTTCTCTGCGTAGGTCGTAAGCTGAAACAGTGTTAAGCGTTAGAAATGAGAACTTGGTTGGGAGCAGTGGCTCATGCCTGTAATCCTGAGACTTTAGGAGGCCCAGGTGGGTGGATCGCTTGAGGCCAGGAGTTTGAGACCAGCCTGGGCAACATGGTAATACCCCCTCTCTATAAAAAATAACAAAAAGTAGCTGGGTGTGGTGACGGGTGCCTGTAGTCCCAGCTCCTCAGAGGCTGAGGTGGGACGATCTACCCAGCGCAGGAGGTCAAGGCTGCAGTGAGCTGTGATGATGCCACTGCACTCCAGCCTGGGTGACCGAGTGAGACACTGTCTTAAAAAAATAAAAAAAGAGTGAGAGAGAACTTGAATAAAAGCTAAATTCTTGTAATGTAGATAAAGTGAGTAAAAATCCATGGTAGATAATTATAAATTGAATTATGAATTGGTTTTGGATTAACCACTCAGTCTAGACCATTTTTCCCTCACTGATACATAAAAGTCTTCAGTCCTTCGTTCTCATTTTCCTCATTCCCTGCTTATCTTCTTTCATTCACAATTCAGCTAAACAAGGCAATTCCTTAGATTTCCCCAAATTTCTATTAATAGATGCATTCACTGTGAAGTTGTAAACAATATTATTATTTGAAGCCTTAAAAGCTGCGCCTCTCGGCTCGCTAGTATGAAGGCTGCCCTTTCCCCATGTTTCCATGGAGAGGGGCTTGCGCCAGTTGTCTCTGAACTGTGTTAATGCATTTTAACTGTCTTTCTCCACAGACAAAGAAGTATGCTGATGTGATCATCCCTAGAGGTGCAGATAATCTAGGTAAGTCCCGGCGGAGTGTCATCCTGGAGTATAACGTCTGCCCTTTGTCAGTCATAATTTGGGGCAGGACGTGGTGACCATACAGGGCTCTGCAGACCTGGCTGCCCTGCTTGTCTGTGATTGTGAGTCAGCAGAACCTTTCCACCTACATGTCTGGCCTCGGGAACAGATTGCTGGGTGTAGGCACCCACATGTTATGGTGACAGGCATGCACTTGTGCTTCTCTGGCAGAAATGGAGGGCTGTAGATTACCTTTTACTATCACTTCCCAATGATGACACTTGGATACTTTGCTTCTGAGGCCACCTTTTAGCAAAAGTAGATTCCCTCGATCTGATTTAGAGTGACCTGCCATCACGGTAGCTCTTTCTAAAGGGAGCTCATTGCTACCGTTATTGTACTTATTTTTCATTTTATTTTATTTTACTTTAGAGACAAGGTCTTGCTCTGTCACCCAGACTGAAGTGCAGTAGCACAGTCACAGCTCATTTGCAGCCTCCAGCTCCTGAGCTCAAGTGATTCTCCTGCCACAGCCTCCCAGTAGCTGGGGCTACAGGTGTGCACCACCATGCTCTGCTAATTTAAAAAAAATGTTTTTGTAGAGATGGTTTCATTATGTTGCCTAAGCTGGTCTAAAACTCCTACCTCAAGCAGCCATCCCACCTCAGTCTCCCAAAGTGTTAGGATTACAGGCATGAGCCATGGCACCTGGCCCCATTGTTTTATTTTTTTGGCTTGTCTAGGAAGTATGAGTGTCTCTGGACTAGGCATAGTGTGGCAGGGTTGATCTGTAAGATGGGACCTGGTTTCTTCATTCTCTTTAGAATTTATTTAATTTTCCCTTCATTTAAAAAGATTATTTATTGAGCTGTTTGGAGTAAGTTATAGCAGTAAATATTTAACCCTGTATTTTTTAAGGACAAAGGCATTCTTTTTCATCACCACAATGCAGTCGTTAAATCCAAGACACTTACCGTTGATACGACCTCTTTTAACCTGGAGATGTTCCCTGTGTTTTGTTTTTTTTAAGACATTTTTGAAACATACAGGCCCATTGTTTGGTAGAATGGTCCTCAATTTGAGTTTATCTTTTGCTTTCTTAATGATTGGATTCATGAGCTTATGTAATCTGAAGGAATTATCCCCGGAGAGAGATGATGTGGTCCTCTTTGTTTATCACATCAGAGAGCATTTGATGTGTATTCCATTTTTGGTGATGTTAGATTGACCTCTTGGTTGAGGTATATAATTTATTTCTAATGCTAAGAAAAGATAGCTTTCTCTGTTATGTGGTTTGGAGGGACAGAGGGCCTTCCATCGGGATGCTCCGTCTTAGGATGGAAAACTGGAACGTTTCCTGGTGGAAAGGTCTCATAGCTAATAGATGTGGCAGAACCATGGCTGGTTAGCACGTCTGCAGAATTTGGCCCAAGTGCTTCATCCAGTGGTGACTGATCATCTCCTGATAAGATACCCATTCATTAAGGGCTTACTCTGTGCTAAGCATTGTCTGTCTTAGCCCTCCTGCAAAGGAGAGGGATCATATTAGCCCAGGCAGAGCCACTGGGAAGTTGGATGACTTGCCTGCAAGTAGCAGAGCCACTTCCCTGAAAGTCTTTCAGCTGTGGTTCCTGCGTGCCCTTTCCCCAGACAGACTCCCATACTCACCCCTGCACCCATGCCTGCACCCATAACGCTCTGCTGGTCTCTGCCCCACAGTGGCCATCAACCTCATCGTGCAGCACATCCAGGACATCCTGAATGGAGGGCCCTCCAAACGGCAGACCAATGGCTGTCTCAACGGCTACACCCCTTCACGCAAGAGGCAGGCATCGGAGTCCAGCAGCAGGCCGCATTGACCCGTCTCCATCGGACCCCAGCCCCCATCTCCAAGAGACAGAGGAGGGGTCAGGAGGCATTGCTCATCTGTACATACTGTTTCCTATGACATTACTGTATTTAAGAAAACACCATGGAGATGAAATGCCTTTGATTTTTTTTTTTTTTTCTTTTTGTACTTTGGAACGACAAAATGAAACGGAACTTGACCCTGAGCTTAAATAACAAAACTGTGCCAACTACTACTGGTGATGCCTAATTATGAATCCAACGTGTAACCAGTTATAAATACATATATATATAAAAGGATCTATTTTTGTGTAAATGTACAAATACTGTAAAGCTGTTTGCCATAAGTATTTTGCAGGAGGGTCTGTTGAGTCTTTTAGGACTGGAGCTGGAATTTCACCAAGGGGAAATTGCCTGTTGTGTCCCAGGGCGGGGAGGCCCGGGCATCTGTTAGAGACGGGGAGAGTGGCTAAGGTCCCATTGCTCGAGTGCCCCGTGGAACTCGATGGGAATGGGGTTGGAAAACCTTGATTGCCTCCTCTGTCACATACCACTCTTGGAGCTGGAGCTTAGCGATATGCCAATGAGAGATACTCTTGTCTTTTTTCTTTTTTCTTTTTTTTGAGTTGAAATTAGGTAAAACCTCAACTCAAAAATCAAACTCAGGGAAGAGGCCCACTGAGGAGAACAAGTCTTCTGCACTTTCTTTCTGCCCTGCTCCCACCCTCTCGCCTCTGGCTGCTTGGATAGCTTGGTGACTCCTTCCTCACCCTCCTGCTTCTCCGTCTCTCCAAGAAGCCAGAGCTGCCTCTTTCCTTCCCTGGAAGAGATTTTATGGGATCGCTTCCTGATAGAAGATGGGAAGGAGAGGGCAGAACTGTGCCTGCTGTCATATCTGAAGAATCACTGGTTCTTTCTGCTTCCCAGGGACGTAACTGAGCTGACTTCTTGGGCTTTTTCCTGTATTGTGGAATATAGAGTGCCCCATTGCAGGCTGGGCGTGGGTGAGGGCTTCGGTAACTGACGCCGGCAGCAGCACCTCACGAGCTGGCAGGGGAGCTCTGTCCATGGAAGGGTGGTAGTTTCTGTTTCCTGGAGGTTTGCAGTGAGGTGAGGAGAGTAACTTTGGTCAGGGATTCTCGCTAGCAGCATCATGGCTGGGATGATTTACTTATTTGCAATACCACCTAGTGGATATGGCAGCTGCAGAGCATAAAAGGGGCTCAGAAAAGCAGTTTTTAAAAAGTATTTAAAAGGGGAGTATTTAAATCATAGGTACCTAAGTTGGAGTCTGAGGTTGAAATATTTGGGGTGGAGATTTCTAGCTTTCCTGAGAGCCGCTGCTTGGTGGCAGTGTTTTCTCTGGAAGTACAGATTCCTGACATTCTGGGTGGAGGGGAGCCCAAGTGAGCCTGAAGGAGGTCTGATTGTAGAGTCCCGAGCCTCAGTTTCTGACCACAGAAGAGCCAGAGATTTTCATTTCATTGTTGACCACCCTAGTGCTTGGTGGACTGTGCCGTTAGCTATCCCACTGTGGCTGCCATTGCCAGAAACATTTTGGAGAACCTTCTCTTTACATTGCTCTCAGAGCCTCTGTGAGCCATTCAGGTAAATCAGTCTCCGTTACTACCTGGTCACACCAAATTTTTCCCTCAGACTCAGCACCATCCAGTCTGATTCCCCTTCTCTGGGTTCAGTTTGACTCTAAATCTGTTTTGCTATTTTAGAAGAGTCAAACCTAGTCCCCAACAGAGCTTGCCACCTGGAGACTTTCAGGAGACCATGCAGGCTCTGAAAGGAGCTCCCAGTCACAGCAGCCACCTACTTGGAGCAAGGGAAGGCTCCCAAGATGCCTCCTTTGAAAGCCAGTGCTCACCAGGATGGCTGAGTTCTGGAGTGTGTGTTCAGGATCAATCATTATTATTCTTGTAGTCATGGCTTGATCAGTTCTGAGATGAAGCAGGGAATGCAGGCCTGGGTTAGCATCCTGAGGACACAGGGCCCCTGGCCTTGACGGCACTGGGCCGTGCTCAGGTGAAGCCCACCCCTGTCTGGGAGAGCCTTGGCCTTTCAGTGGGCAGCATGCTCAACTTTACTTGAAGCTCCCAGGTGCCAAACCATTTAGTGCCTTGGCTGTTTATCCCACTGCCTTGGAAGATGGACTCGTCTCATCTCTGAGCCTTTACCTAGCTGCTTCCTCATCTACCTGTGGTGTTGGGACCAAGCCTCCAGTATCTCTGAGTAGGCCACTCCTAGCTTGGAAACAGCTATAAGGGCTGCCCTGCCCCTTGTCACATGATCACCAATTCTTGGTGGCTTGGCTGGGGACACGGAACAGTGTCTGCTGGGGTCTGTGACACACCATGTCTGGAACAAGGAAGGGGTGGGTGGAAGGCTCTACCCCTCTGGCAGCCCAGCATTTAGCCAACTCTGTATCTAAACTTGAGCTTTCTATGGAACAAACAATGGTCTTAGTTTTTTAAGAGCCTCTGGGTCTCTGATTCCATGGAGAGTTAGGAGTAGAATTATTAGACCAGAAACCATGACATTTGCCATCTAGGTACTCTTTGCTGTTCAGGGTGGAGGCACAGATGAGCAGAGTGGGGTGATGTGGGTTGTATGTGCATGCAAGTCCCCTGGCTCCAGAGCCATCCAGTGGTGCTCGGTTCTCTCTTCCTGCCCGGGTATTGTGTGTGGACCAAGTGTTTAGGAAACAAGCCCATAAACATTATGTCACAGGAAGGCCTGGCCTCACACTCCTTCACACTAACGAGCTGTCTACTGACCCAAGTTTCTTATTCTCGGGCAGCCTGGGACCACTATGAGCAGAGAGATGGGAGTCTATGTAAGAAGGATGCAAGTGTCCTTTGATTTGGAGCGGACAGAGCAGATCCTTGCAAAGGCAGTGGGTTAAACAACAGGATGTCTGTGCGACAGGCCAGGGGAGGAGGGCAGAGACAGGGTCTCCAGTTCACCTTGCCTCAGAACTAGCCTAATCATCCCTGCTTCTGGTCTTGGCCACTTGGCAGTCATGGGGAAGCTGACTCCCCGCTTCAATTGGGCTTGGAGCTGGATACTTGTGGGCACGCCCAGGGTGGGTTGCCAGCATTTCATTAGGCTGCTGGGTCGGGCCGGAGGCTTGTGTACACTTCGGAGCAGTCGGGCAGCAGGAGGGCCGGAAGCCTGGTTGGTTTGTATATGATTTCTCTTGCTGCTCTCGTGCACTTTCGTTGATTTAGCAACCTTGACCTGCACTGGCCCCCATGGCTGTTGGAGGGAAGTAGCCTCTTGCAGGGAAATACTTTCCTCTGCCCTGGAATCTCCTATGTGCCTGTTAAAGATTCCAGGGCCAAGAACTGGGCAGGCTGAGGAGCAGCTAGGTAGGTGGGTTATGGAGTTCAGGACTGCTTCTGGAAGGGATCGCCTGTACTTCTGTGCCACCGTTGCCCTTTACACTTTGCTCAGGGTGGGGTGGGGGAAGCATTCAAACAAAACAAGGAAGGGAACTGTCTGGCAAAGGCATAGGTGGATGCATCCAGAGCTCAGTCCGCTTTCATCTTTTGTCTCTGGACGTTCTGCTGCCCTCCTCATACTGGGGACTGGCATTCCAGGTCAGCTTGGCTGTGGTCTTAGAGGCAGGGAGAGCCTCCCCAGTCCTGCCTCAGGAGCAGGGTGAGTAGCTAAATACAGACTTAGGCTTTTTTTCCCCCCCTTTTAAGATGCTTGCTCCTCTCCCTTTTCTTTTTACCACCCTACCTTTATTGTTAGTGGTTACAAAGTGACCACATATTATGTACTTTGCTGTAAATAAAGACAGACAAAAAGGATCTGGCTCTCGCCTTCTGTGTGGTGCTTGGCCCAGAGCAGTGACCGAATCCTGGCTGTGAAGCCCGAGTGGCTCCAGAGGGGCCATGCTGTGCATATGCGTTGTAGATGTCACTGGGCCTGCTGTCATGAAGCCTCATGATCCTGGGGTGTATGTGGGCCAGACCCCAGGCCTCACCTGGGCTCAGATACCAGTTCAGGTAGTGGACTTGCAGTTCTTGTCAAGTGGGAAGCCCGGGCCAGGGTTTCTGGGAGCCTTTGGTTCTTAGGACATTCTGGCGTTGTGTTCCCCTGATGCCATCCAGTTTACCTGGCCTCTGTCCCATTGCCTTCCTTACGCTGGTGACCCAGCCCCTTCCTTGCTCAAACAAACCCTTTTAAAGTAAACTTTTTTGAGGGAGGTGGGTGGAAGATGAGGAAAGTTTACATTATAACAACACAAAACAGTTGCATGTTGCCCACATGCTGTGAATGGATGTATATGTATGTTCATCCCTGTTTTTCAAAGACCTAGGCCACCCACCAAAAATAGAAAAATGATTGGCTTTTGTCAGGGTGTGGTGGCTCATGCCTGTAATCCCAGCATTTTGAGAGGCCAGGGCAGGAGGACTGTTTGAGGCCAGGAGTTCGAGACCAGCCTGGGCAAGAGGGTGAAACCCCGTCTCTACTAAAAAATTAGGTAGGTGTGGTGGTGCATGCCTGTAATCCTAGCTACTCGGGAGGCTGAAGCACGAAAATCACTTGAACTCAAGAGGCAGAAATTGCAGTAAGCCGAGATCGCACCTCTGCACACTAATGCAACAGAGAAAGATTGTCTCAACAAAAAAAAAGGGAAAAAAATGGCTTTTATGCTTTGTCGCGCCCTATCCACTATTAACTTGCCACCTTTTGTAGCTTCTCATTCATCTCTTCCACCACTGCCTGCCAGGCACCCAATGACTGTCATTGATGGGCAGAGCCGTTTTCTTTCTGGCCACTAGTTCCATTCTGACAGGTGCAACCCCATCTGTGAATTTAGCAGCTTTTTAACAGGATCTGTCCTCAGAAGGTGGCTATTTTAAGCAACACTCAGGTGCCCCTGCAAGAGCTAATGTAAGCATTGTCAACTTCTGGCAGGTGAAGATGTTGTGAGTCACAGTAAGTGGCTTGCCTGGTGTCACACAGGCAGTGGTCATGCAAGTCGGTGCTTAGCTGTGGTTCAGTTTCCCTCTGCACTGCTCGCAATCTCGCCTGTCCCAAGCCGACCACCTCTGGACTTTGATACTTTGCTTGGGATGCCACTTGGTTCTCACTGTGTGTTTCTGCACCTTTGTGGTAGTTGGAGGGGACCGTGGTGCAGGCCAGTAATGCCCCGGAATCGATTTTTTAGTTTTGTCTCCCTACCCTTGTGACACAACATCCTCTGAGCCATCCTTCAGCTCCACAGCTAGGAGGAGATGCCTGTTTGACTAGTGCTGCTTTAATCAGACCCTTAATTGGGGCAGATTAAAAGAAACCTGTTAGGACCTGCTGAAAGATTTTAAATAAGGGGTGGAGAAGGAGACTTGAGATGTGGGAAAGTGCTTTGAGAGGATGGAACCAGAGATGGAGTTCTGTTATTTGGTGCTGGGGGGGATGTTTAGATTTCTATTTTAAAGCAGACCGTAATCAGATCACTTTCTTTTTTTTTTTTAATGGGTTTAAAATTTTTATTTTTACAAATATACTGGAGAATCATGCAATGCTGCCAGCATTGGATGCAATCCGGGGCCACAAGTCTGCACACTCCTTTGCTACTGGTCCTGTAATGGCAGAACCTTTCATCTCGCCTTTATTGTTCACTATGGACCCCTGCATTATCTTCAAAATAAAGAAACACGCCATCTTTTCTACGGTATGACTTTCGTTGTCGAATGACCACTGCTGGATGTACCTTTTTTCTGAGCTCTGGTTTGCCTTTCTTGACTGTGGCCATCACCATGTCACCCACACCAGCAGCGCGAAGTCTGTTCAGCCGTCCCTTGATCCCCTTCACGGAGATGATATACAGGTTTTTGGCTCCTGTGTTGTCAGCACAATTGATCACAGCTCCTACCGGAAGACCCAAGGAAATCTGGAATTTCGCACCAGAGGACCCACCACGTCCTCGCTTCAACATCTCTTGAACGCCGGAAAGAGGAAAAAAGGAATCAGATCACTTTGTAAACCCAGAATGAAGTAAAGCTACTTGAGAGATTTTGGATTTTGTGTGGGTGTGTGTGTTTGCATGTATATTTATACACACACACATACATATGCTTATAATTTTTTCATGAACTAAAATAACAAAATACCAAGTAAAAAATTTGAGTTAGGACTAAACCCAAGATTTATATTCTCAATTAAATGAATGGTGGTGAGGGGCAGGAGAATATGAAGTTGTGCCTTACACATACTCCCTTTTCATACAGTCATATCCATGCTTAGCATTGCCTTTTCTTACTGAAGATGTGTTTAGATCCAATGGTGCCTAGAATGAAAATGGTGCAGGATTTAATGCAGTGCTCACTGAATTCTGACTGTTCTGGTCCAGGGAAAGCCACCATGGCCTCTGCCTAAATTGCTCACATGTGATGGTGGAATTCTATGCTGAAAAGCCCAGGAGTTTTTCACCCAAGATAATTGTAGTTGTGGATGTTCTCAAGATTTCTCTTTATAATGGCGTATACTTTCTCTTCTGTTTCTGAAATTTCCAGCTTGCATTGTAATGTTCACATTCAACTTACCCAGCTCTCGTTACACTTTCATTTTATCCTTAAAACAGTCCTGTGAAATATATAAGGAATGTGGTCATGCTCCAGTTTTACTGAGAAGGAAACTTGATTTAAACCCAAAGCAACTGCTGGGAAGTAGGACAAGCTGTATAATCAGGTTGTGTGATGTGTGCCTGCCATCTAATGGTGGGATTCAGATTGCAACAGGAAGGTTGTTTTGGGTTGCTGAACTTGGCATATGCTTGGCTATCATGGTTTGTAAGAGAGTCGTTGGAGTGTCCCTAGAAGTCTTTTTTTTTTTTTTTTCTGCAAAAAAAATTTTTTTAAAGAGATGGGGCAGGTCTATGCTGTTCCCCAGGTGGGTCTTGAACTTCTGGGCTCAAGGGATGGCTCTTCCTGCCTCAGCCTCCTGAGTAGCTGGGACTATAGGCATGCACCACGGCACCTGGCTTTTGGAAAATCTTAAAGTCTTCACTAGGGGAGATGGAAGCTGACCCTCTTAATTCTCTATTGCTACCATCTGTTGCAGTGGTTCCACAAGATGGCCATCGTAATCAGTGGGTGGGCTTGTTTAAAAACTCGAGTGGGATCCGTTCCTGAGAATTCTAGGGAGGGAATCTTTTTTTTAGACAGGGTCTCACTCTTGCCCAGGCTGGAGTGCAGTGGCATGGTCATGGCTCATTGCAACCCCAGATTCCTGGTCTCAAGTGATCCTCCCACCTCAACCTCCTGAGTAGCTGTGACTGCAGGTGTGCACCACCATGCCCAACTATTTTTTTATTTTTGTAGAGATGGGGTTTCGCCATGTTGGGGAGGGAATCTTTTATAACAAACTGGACAGGTGAATCGGACAGACAGGCAGGGTTGGAAACTAGCGGCCTTGTGTATTTAACCATATAGACCATTAAAATCTGTGGTGTTCGTTGCGTTGGGGATCCCATTTCTCCCAGAAATGTCCTATGTGTTAAGGACCTCCCCTGCCTGCATGGAGACTGGAAAGAGGTTTCGAGGCTGCCCCCAAGCCCATTCAAAGTCAGCACCGTTCTCTAAGGTTGTCAGACCCCAGGAGGCTCTGGGCTGGAATTTTCCTGGGAATGTTCCTTAGGATGTCTGCTAGAGCTGGGGTGCTTTTACAAGTTAGCGAGCCCAGTGGCCTTCAAACATGTTTTGGCTGTGGATCCCTTCAGGAAGTCTTACCTGAAGTTTCAATGTAGAAATTAGAGGAAAGCAAAGCTGTGTGGTTGAAACTGGCAAGGGGGGTCTGGAGCCTCCCCTTAGCCTCTCCCTTGAGCTTGGAAACCATTTAAACCCAGGCTTCTCATTTCCCAGATGATGAAATAGACCCAGAAGCAAAGTGACTGGGTCAAGATCCCATCGTTGGGCTGTAGGTCTGCAGTGGATTGGATTAGGACAGAGTTGGCTTGGGAAAGAATACCTAAACTAGCAGCCTTCTCAGCAGCCACTGCTAGAGCCCTGCCCTTAGGCTGAACTCAGCTGTTGTAGAGAAGGTTTTAGTAAAACCAAAACAGGGTATTTTGATCAGACATCATTTGGGTTTTAGAGCTTGGCCTATCCCTGGAGCTCTGTGCCTCGCAGGCTGAGACGCACCCATTTCTGGGCATTTTGCCATCCCGATGCCCACTTTGGGGTGAGGCCGTGATATGGAAGTTGGGTTCGAGGATGGCGTAAGGAAGGATATCTGTTGCACATATTATCTAGTAATTTTAAAGGGATCCTGCAATTTAATGGTGTGTGTTTCACCATTTCTTCAAAATAGTGAAAGTCAAAAAGTCCTGGCATCAAAACGAAAGGGTCTGATATTGTGTTCTCTGATTCTTCAGCTAAAGGGGCTGCCTAGGGGGTCAGACAAGCTGAGGGACACTTGGCATCTTTAGCAGGACAGTCTACATCATACCTGGAACCCCTTTAGGCCCAGTGTCCACCTCTACTCAGGATGTTCCGGTACCCTGGCTGATGAAAATACCCCATCTTTGTCAGTTGGGGTTTATATACATACATTTTGTGGGGGAGCGCCATGAACCCCTCTAGCAGGCTACAGAAGGACCTCTTCTCCGAATGTTTTTACATACATGAAATAACACCCCACAAATATCAAAGGAAATAAATTGCAATGAGGTTACCAAAACATAAAGACAAATCTGGGATATAGTAAGATATGTGTTGCTTTATTAACACATCAAATTACAAGATCCAGCAGCAGGTCTAATATCTACCAAAATTGTGTGGTAGTGATGCACCTGAGTGATATTTTGCAATTCTGTAACAATAATGTGTTGTGAAAGTAACTGATTTCTGTGGCTGACAAACAAATACAGTCAATATTTCTATGATGCCTACAAATTGCCTTCATAATGGAAGGGCATGCTAAATTTCAGTTAGAGGCTAGTGAAAAGATAGATGTCATTTTTCAAGTCATGGATTACCTGAATTCTGCTCAGTGCTTTATCCTCAGATTACGAACCCCTGTCCAGACCCAAATCATCCTGGTCACCTGGAGACTAAGGCAGACCGAAGGTTTTCCTCTTTACCCTGCGTGTGGAATGAGCTAAGCCTCAGTCAGTGGTGCTGGGCTTCTTGTGAGATAATTGTACTGACTCTGGCCTGTAGAAACGAAATGAGCATCCCACGTTTAAAACATTCTTGGAATCACATTTAAAAGAGTAAAAAACAGGACTGGGTGCAGTGGCTCATGCCTGTAATCAGTGCTTTGGGAGGCCAAGGTGGGAGGATGGTTTGAGGCCAGGAGTTTGAGACCAGCTTGGGCAACATAGTAAGACTCCTGGCATCGTGGTGTGCACCTATAGTCCTACTTGGGTGGCTGCTGTGGGACGATCACTTGAGCCCAAGAGTTTGAGACTGAGGGAGCTATGATCACACCACTGCACTCCTGCCTGGGTGACAGAGTGAGACCCTGTCACAAACACACAAAAACAAAACAAAAAACTCAAAACAGGTGAAATTTATTTTTGCGTTATATTTTATTTATATAAACTATCTAAAATATTTTAATATGTAATTAATGTAAAATTATTCATGAGATTTTTACATGCTTTTTTTGGTACAGAGTCTTTGGTGTGTCTATTTTGCATTCACGGCACATCTCAATCTGGACTAACCACATATCAAGGGGCTCACTGGCCACATGGCTAGTGGCCATGTCATTGGGCAGCACTGGTTTATATAGTTAGAATGATATCATGTCAGGGCTGGGCAAGGCTGCAGTTGAGTCCTAATTTTTTTACCTAAGGGGAAATTGGGGGTCAGAGAAAGAAGGTGATTTGTCCAAGGTCATGGTTAGCTAGAGAGCAAGGCTTTGGTTAGGCCCTGGTCTAGTGGATGTTCTACCATCATGCTGCCTGTTGGTAAAGGTTATGTTTTTCTAGCCCTGAGTCTGATGGAAGGCCTGAGTCTTTCAGGAGAAGCCCAGGCTTTGGGGGTTCCGCCTCTGAAAGCCCAGTGATGAAAGATGCCACAAAGACAGCTAACCAGAGCTGAGGAGAGGAAAGCCTGGAACATGAAGGCTTCAGGGGATATAGTAATGAGAGATGGGGTCACCTCATAGCAGGAAGAGTAAATGCTGGTTAAGGAATGGGTGAAGAGAAAGTGAATCTTTCTCAAAGAAATCCAAGGTGGAGAGAAGTAAACAGTAAGTTGTCAAAAAGAAATGTGATAAACTGGCAAAATATTTGCAATGATATTGAAAAATGGGAACACATTAAAGTCCATTTATTCCACAGAGGTCAAGAGATGATTGGAATGAATGGAAGGTGGAAATGACTGGTAATCAAAGGAAAAGAGGAGGAAATGGCAGAATGCTCTAGTTCTTACCTAAAAACAGATAAGGGAAGACGCCAGGGAATTGTCCTTTTCCTTGCACCTCCATCGTCTATCCCGAGACGCCACCCTGACAGCTCGCTTGTCCATGGCACTGTGGGTGTGTATGGCGAGTGGCCTCTTCTGCACTGGCGGATCCTCGAGAGCCCGGAGCATGTCTGGCTCCTCTTAGTGTCCCCAACACGTGGGATGGCAGGTTCCTGCTGCAGAGGAGGTGCTTGGCAAGCATTTGAAAGTCAAATGGGAATAAAGGAGTGAGTGACTGAGGGAGAGCTGTTCTGCAGCCGGGACTGGCGCAGAGTCGGGGCCCTCGCTCCACTCTCAATGCCCCACTCTTTCCTGGGGATGTTTGTAGATTGCTCACTTCTGTCAGTCCTCTTCATCTGAGAAATGAGAGCGTCACCTCTGCCCTCCTCAATTTAGTGGTTTAGAAGACCATGTGAAATAATCGGTATAACATGCATTGGAGGCAAAAAAAACGATAACACAAACATATACTGTGTTACTCATTTTCAGTACAAAGTGCAACTGGGCCAAAGTGGTACTAAGAATTGATCGAGTTCAGCCTCGACCAATATATTTGTAAGGAAAATAAGATGTCCACACAAAGCCAGAAAGCAGATTAGAGCAGATGAGAACAGCAAAGTGGATTCAGGGAATCAAAGCCTGTGTCAGCCAGGCTTGGGGCAATGTCTGCGAGCTAGCAGGAAGCACAAAGACAATGTTCACTGGAGGCGTCAGCTTGTCCTAAGACCTAAGCGCCCCAGTGTCAGAGAAGTAGCCCCACCATACTGAGCATCACTGAGGGAGGCTCTTTCAGTGAGGATTAGGTTCAATTCCACATCATAGAAAAACAAAAGAACCAAAACAACTGGCTTAGGCAAGGTAGAAGTTGACTTTACTCGCGGAAGTCTAGGGTTTGGAAGTCCAAGCTAATACGGCGGTTTCGTCATATCGTAGGGGACCAGGCTCCCGTTCCTGTCATCCGCGCTTGGTTGATGTTTCCAAAGTCAGTTTTTGGTCTGAAAAGGCTGCTGGAGTCACAGTCAGCGGATCTTCATTCTACACAGAAGGAAGAGGAGATGAAGGGCATGCCTTATTCCTGTTAAGGAAGACTTTCCAGAAACACCACATGACACTTCTGCTTACATCTCTTTGGCCGGAACTTAGTCTAGGTCTACACCTACCTCCTAGGGAGGTTGGGAAATGTGATCCTTTTAGTTGACTGCATTTCTACCCTGAATAAAATAAGAGATGTGCAAAGATAATATAAGCAAAAAGAAACAGTCAAGCATGACAAGCACTCAGTCAATGACATCTGTTAATATAATTTTATTTTGTTATTGTTACATTTAATTTTTTTTTTTTTTTTTTTGAGACGGAGTCTCGCTCTGTCACCCGGACTGGAGTGCAGTGGCCAGATCTCAGCTCACTACAAGCTCCACCTCCCGGGTTCCCGCCATTCTCCTGCCTCAGCCTCCCAGTAGCTGGGACTACAGGCGCCCGCCACCTCGCCCGGCTAGTTTTTTTGTATTTTTTAGTAGAGACGGGGTTTCACCGTGTTAGCCAGGATGGTCTCGATCTCCTGACCTCGTGATCCACCCGTCTCGGCCTCCCAAAGTGCTGGTATTGTTTTAAAAAACAGCTTTATTGAGGTATAAAGGGCATAAAATAAACTACACATATTTAAAGTGTTTAATTTGATAAATTTGACATATGTATCCACCTGTGAAACCATCACCATAATCAAGATAATGAACATATCCGTCGCCTCCTCAAGTTTCCTCATGCTCCTTCGTAATCCTCCCTCCTACTCCAGGGAACCACGGACCTGCCTTCTTCTCACTAGAGATTACTTTGTGTTTTATAGAATTTTATATAAGTGGAATCATATAGTATGTACTCCTTTTCTTTTTGTTTGGCTTTTTTTTACTCAGCACAATTTTGTGATTCATCCATGTTGTGTGTATCAAAGTTTCTCTCATTGTTTTGGAGGAGGGTTGTTTGTTTTCTTATTGAGTTTTCTTTTTTTTCGTTAAGAGAGATGTGGTCTTGCCATATTGCCCAGGCTGGTTTTGAACTCCTGGCCTCAAGTGATCCTCCTGCCTCAGCCTCCCAAAGTGCTGGGATTACAGATATGAGCCACCATACTTGGCCTTCCTTACTGAGTTTTGAGAGTTCCTTATGTATTCTGGATACAAGTCATTTTCAAATTTATACTTTGCAAATATTTTCTTTTATTCTGTGGCTTGTCTTTCTTTTCTTAAATGACACTGTCTTTTAGAAAACTCTTGTTTTAAATTTTGATGAAGTCTGACTTACCAATTTTGGTTTGGTGCCATAGCTAATAAATCTTTGCTTAATTTAATGTCACTTTTTTTTTTTCTGAGATGGAGTCTCGCTCTGTTGCCCAGGCTGGAGTGCAGTGGTGCGATCTTGGCTCACTGCAGCCTCCACCTCCCAGGTTCAAGCAATTCTTCTGCCTCAGCCTCCTGAGTAGCTGGGACTACAGGTGCACGCCACCACACCCAGCTAATAATTTTGTATTTTTAGTAGAGATGGGTTTTCACCATGTTGGTCAGGTGGGTCTCGAACTCCTGACCTCGTGATCTGCTCACCTGGGCCTTCCAAAGTGCTGGGATTACAAGCGTGAACCACCACACCCAGCCAGTGGTTTTGTTTGTTTGTTTGTTTATTTGTTTGTTTGGATGGAATCTCACTTTGTTGCCCCGGCTAGAGTGCAGTGGCATGATCTCAGGTTACTGCAACCTCTGCCTCCTAGGTTCAAGCCATTCTGCTGCCTCAGCCTCTTGAGTACCTGGGATTACAGGCGCCCACCACCACTACTAATCTTTGTATTTTTAGTAGAAATGGGTTTCACTATGTTGGCTAGGCTGGTCTTGAACTCCTGACCTCAAGTGATCTGCTTGCCTTTGCCTCCCAAAGTGCTGGGATTACAAGTGTGAGCCACCACTCCCAGCCATAAAAATTTTTCTCTTGTGTTGTCTTCTGAAAGTTTTATAGTTTTAGGTGGGGTTTTCTTTTTTATTTTGAGTTAATTTTTTTTTTTTTCATTCTGTCACCCAGGCTGGAGCACAGTGGTGCAATTATGGCTCACTACAGCCTTGACCTTCTGGGTTCAAGTGATTCTCCTGCCTCAGCCTCCTGAGTAGCTGGGATTGCAGCAGTGCAACACAATGCCTGGTTAAAGTTTTGATTTTTTGATACAAGGTCTTACTATGTTGTCTAGGCTGGTCTCAAACTCCTGAGCTAAAGCAATCCTTCTGCCTCAGCCTCCCGAAGTGCTGGGGTTACTGGCCTGAAACACTGCGCCTGGTAAGTTAATTTTTTAAGATGGCGTGAGGTAATAGATGGAAGTTCATTTTTTACATGTGATATCCATGTGTTTTAGCACCATAATTGAAGACTGTCCTTTCTCTTTTGAATTGCCTTTGCACCTTTGTGAAAAAGTCATTTGTCCATATATGTGGGTCTGTTTCTAGACTCTGTTCCATTGTTTTGTCTGTCTTGACATCTATACCACACTGTCTTAATTACTGTAGCTTTATAATAAATCTTGAAATCTAGTAGTGTCAGCTCTCCAACTTTATTTCTTTGTCAAAATCGTTTTGGCTGTTCTGAGTTCTTTGCAACTCTATATAAATGTTAAAGAATCAGCTCGTCAATTTCCACAAAAAATGCTGGGACTTTAATTGGAATGGTGTCGAATCCATAGATCAATTTGGGGAGAGCTGACATTTTAACAGTGTTATGTCTTTTGATTTATGAACAAGATACATCTGTCCATTTATTTTGGTCTTTAAAAGTGTCAGCAATGTTTTATTGTTTTCAATGTACAAGTCTTATCTGTCTTTTATCAGATGTATCCCTACATAGTTTATATTTTATGATGCTATTGTAAATAGTGTTTTTTTAAAAAGTCCAACTTACGATTGTTTGTTGCAAGTATATAAAAATACAATTGATTTTTATATATTGGTCTTTTATTCTGCGATCTTGCTAAATTCACTGTTTTTAGAGTGGTGTTGGAAGAGAGCAGAGAGAAAACAGTGGTTCAACCTACCATGTTTAACCAAAAGTTGAGATTTTTATGTTCACTTTTATCCTCTTTTTAGGTTTGAAAATTACACAATGTAGTTTTCTTACTTTGGTGGCCATCTTTTAAAATTGACATGTATAGTTGACAAAGTCTGAATTTAATCAGTATTTCTCTCCTCTTCCTAAACAATATGAAAGCTTTGAAAGCTTAAACTCTGACCACTCTGTCTTACCTGTTATTGGTGTTAAGTATTATAGTTCCACCTTGCTTTTATATTCCTGACATTGGTTACGATTACGGTTTTATCCTGTCAGTGCTCATTTCGATTTTCCCAGATTATTACTGATGACTTTGTTCACTATGTTATTTTGCATTGTCAATCTTGGTGATGGATTCAGTTTTCTTCGTAACACACATTTTCCCATAATTCTTTGGCAGAAATATTAGTGGGACACTCTTTGTTGGAAAATACCTTTATGTTACCTTCATTCTTGAGTTATAATTTAGCTGTTTCTCTCAACATTTTGAATAGATTGGTCTTCTGTTTTCTGTCTTTTAAAAAGACTTCTCTTTGATGTATTGCAGTTTCTTATGATGTGCTGAGATGTGGATTTATTTTTATTTATCCTACTTAGGACTTGTTCTTCCTGAAGGCAAGATCTATGTGTTTCATCTATTCTAGAAATTTTATAGCTATTATCTTTTCTAGTGTTGCCTTCTCACCTTTCTCTCTATTTTCTATCTTTTGATCTGTGGTTCCATGTACACAGGACCTTTGGTTCTTTCCTCTAAGTCTCTTACTCTCTTATTTTATTTTTAATCTGTTTTTTGTTTGTTTGTTTGTTTGTTTGTTTGAGACAGGGTCTCACTCTATTGCCCAGGCCGAAATGCAGCAGAGTGATCGCGGCTTGCTGCAGCCTCAACCTCCTGGGCTCAAGTGATACTCCCACCTCAGCTGGGACCACAGGCGTGAGCCACCATGCCAGGTTAATTTTTGTATTTTTTTGTAGAGGTAGGGTTTCACTAGGTTGCCCAGGCTGGTCTCGCACTCCTGGACTCAAGTGATTTACCTGTCTTGTCCTCCCAAACTGATGGGATTATTGGTATGTACCACTGTGCCCTGTCTTATTTTTAATCTTTTTATGTCTCAAGCTACATTGCAGCTAAGCTCCTTAGATCATTTCCAGTTTAGTTACTCTCTTCAGCCATGTTTAGTTTGCTGTTTAAAACTTACCAAGTTTTTAATTTCAATGACCATATTTTTAGCTTTTAGAAAAACCATTTCATTATAGTCCACATCTGCTTGTTGATTTTTATTTTAAATTGCTATTCTTGGCCCTTGTCTAATGTCATTTTCTTATACGCTCAGCTATGCATTAAGCAGGACTTCATTATTATTATTTTTTGTATTTTATCTAGAACTTCTAGGTATTTTGTAGCAGGAAGGTTTTCTGGTTATCTGAACCATGATGATGAAAAAAAAAGTGTCTCATTGGTTTTTTCAAACTTTCTCCTCCAGAGAAATTCTGCTTTGTTCACAGCGTCAAATGTTCCTTGGAGTTCTAAAACTTCCATTGTTCTATGTATGTGAAGCATGCTGGGATGCCTGGGTGGTGGAGTGTTGTTACTTCACATTAAATTGTGGGCTCCTTTAAGGTCAGGAACTGTGAAATGTGTTTTTCCTGTATCTCACGTGTCCTGGCAGGGTACTTGCCACGTAGTCAGTGCCTGATAAACAGTTGGCTGATTTCCTTATTTAACTTTTGCTTTAGAGCCAGACCCCTCGCTAGTGGAGATGCACATGTTTTTTGTTTTGTTTTGTTTGTTTTTTGAGATGGAGTCTCGCTCTGTCGCCAGGCTGGAGTGCAGTGGTGCAATCTCGGCTCACTGCAACCTCCGCCTCCCGGGTGCAAGCGATTCTCGTGCCTCAGCCTCCCAAGCAGCTGGGATTACAGGCACTTGCAACCACGCCCAGCTAATTTTTGTATTTTTAGTAGAAAGGGGGTTTCACCATGTAGGCCAGGATGGTCTGGATCTCTTGACCTCGTGATCCACTCGCCTCGGCCTCCCAAAGTCCTGGGATTACAGGCATGAGCCACCGAGCCCGGCCCGAGATGCACATGTATTTTTAAACAGTTCCATTGATAACCGAGTTTTTCCTGACCAGAACGTGGATTGTGGCCTAGGCATGGCAGTGCCTCCTGATTGGCTTTGGAAACTCAGGTTCATCTGTAGGCTGTTATTCTTAAAACTGGCCACTAGAGGGTGAGGATGAGCCACAGCACAGCAAAGTCCTGTTTTAACCTTCAGAACAGCTGGAGGACAGTCAATTCAAACGCACTAGAGAGCACCTATCATGTGCCAGGTACTGTGCCAACCCCCCCCCCCGCCTTCCAGGACCTCATAAATGGCCAGTGGCCCCTCACATATAGACAGAACTCTTGTACAGGGCAGAATGGAATGTGCACGAAGAGGTACAATCCCAACTCCTAGATCTAGGGGCATCTCAAGAAGGAGGACTTGTGAGTGTCTCTCCTGTAGAACTCAGATTGGTCAATCTGTGAGAAGGAAGCTTACAGGACCTGCACCATCCACCCTCTCAGTCTCAGTCTCACCCACCTCTTCATACACCTGTTTCATGTGCATATGGCTTTACCGTTGCCTGCTAGAGACCACCCAGGCTTTGCAGTAGACTGTTTGCATGACCCTGGACTAACCACTCTCTAATCTTTAATCTCTTTATTTAGGGATGATAATACCAAGTCCTTACTACTTCATAGGATTGTGTCAGATTTAAGTGAAGTAATGAAGATCAAAGTAATTTTGAAAATTCGTAAGTGCCATATATTTATGCAGCTTTGAAATAATTGTTAATATGAATTTCCCTAAACTGCCCTCAGAGCTTAGGAAGTTTGGGTCCACCACGGGCATTTCCCGAATTAACCAGAATGTAAACTCTTCCAGAAGAAGAGACTCACAGTAAGCCGAGATCTACCAGGCAGGTTGGGACACATCTCAGAGCCAGGAAACAGCAGTGTCATTAAAGTGTGGAGCTGAACACTGTGCTCTGACACTGTCTGGGGAGGCGTCAGCCTGGCATCCAAGAAGGGTGGCCCTGTGGGAGGGTTGTGCTCCAGCCTGTGGAGAGGGGCACTTTCCTTTCCCAGGCAGGGACCCTGAGGAAGAGGAGATTAAGAATGGGTGGGCCATGATGCTGCCCTAACCCGTGACATAAGCTCCCAAGAAGAAAAGCCACTGTCACTTTTCAGGACCAATAAAGGAACTGAATGGTAGAGAGAACTTTGCCATCCTCTCTCACGCCTGAGGAAGGGAGGCTGACCCCTTCACGAGCTGGTGGGAGATTTAAAGCGCCTGTTCATGATCCGTGGGATGAGCGGGGAGGAGGAAAGGCTGGAAATGTCAGTCACCGCGCTTATCGCCTGCTGCACCAAAGAACACCCCAGTGAGATCCTCGCGGCCGTTTTCTTTCAGAGTCTATTTTTAAAAAGTCTTTATTGATTTGATCAAACTGATGTTTTTAAAACTTCAGTTAAGGTGAGCTTTCCATGCACACACATTGGTGTGTGTGTGTGTGTGTGTGTGTCAGGGGACTGCTGGGGTGGGAATGGGGACCAAAGAGAGACTATTTTAGAAGAGCATTTCCTCTGAGAGGGTTTTAACCTGTTCTCTGCTATTTTATGTTAGAAATTTGTTTGATCATGCAGTCAACAACAGCACCAACAGTACCATCTGGTTTGCTGATAGGCATTTTTTTTTTCTTTCTCAGCTTTTATTTTGGAATTGGGGGTACATGTGCAGGTTTGTTACAAAGGTATATTGTGTGATGCTGAGGTTTGGGGTATGACTGAATCCATCACCCAGGTAGAGAGCATAGTACCCAGTGTGTAGTTTTTCAGCCCCTGTGCCCCTCCCTTCATCCCTCCTCTAATATTCCCCAGTGTCTGTTGTTGCCATTTTTATGTCCATGTATGTGCAATGTTTAGCTCCCACTTATAAGTGAGAACATG
>NW_012113808.1:6461153-6466147 GCF_000951035.1 Colobus angolensis palliatus
CCAAGGCCAATATTGAGAAGGGTATTTCCTAGGCTTTCTTCTAGGATTCTTACAGCTGGAGGTCTTAGATTTAAGTCATTGATCTATCTTGAGTTATTTTTTGTATGTGGTGATAGGTAGGGGTCCATTCTTTTACATATGAATAGCCAGTCATCCCAGCACCATTTATTGAATAGGGAGTGTTTTCTCCATTGTTTATTTTTGTTGAGTTTGCTAATAGACATTTGATAATACAGAACTTGGATGCGACTTTTGGACACACTTAGATGTGGAGATTTTTCTCTTGGTTGCATTCGTGTGTGTGTGAGAATAAGGAGAAAGGACTAATGCATGGTCACCTCTGCTGCTGTAGCAGCAAGGAGAATCTGGCAGAGGTAGACTCTGTGTGTGTGTGTGTATGTGTGTGTGTGTGTGTGTGTAAGTGTTGGCCATGACATACTGACACATCCTGTAATGACACTAACCTCCCATGTACTTGTCATTCTCCAATGTGCTAGGCTTCAAAACTTCACCAGGGGGCGCAATTGTAATTTCTCCCATTCATTTCATTCATCAGCCATTTATCTAGTTAGCCTCTACTGTATGCCTGTCACTGAAATGCATTGTTTTGTTTTAAACCTCATTTGAATCCTGTGAGGTAGATTGAATTACCCCTCTTTCCATAAAGGGAATTGAGCTTTAGGAGAGGTTAAGTAAATTACGTCGTCAGCAATACACGGAGAAGCCGGAATTTGAACCCGTGTTTTGTAAACCCAATACCCTTACACCCTGCTGCCTCCCCCATGTCATGCTATCTCAAAGACTGAGTTCTGTTCTCCAACCCTCTCCCTCTTGGATATCTTTACAGTACTTGGCTCTCCACTGAACTAGTCCATGGAAGTCCCTGTTCACCTGACACGCAGGTGAGCACCTTGGCCCTTAGCCTGGGTTTGTGTTTCCTTATAATATCCCCATTTGAGACCTTGTCATTCATATCTGCATTTTATTTATTTATTATTATTGTTTTTGAGATAGAGTTTCACTGTGTTGCCCACGCTAGAGTGCAGTGGTGTGATCTCGGCTCACTGCAACCCCTACCTCCCAGGTTCAAGCAATTCTCCTGCCTCAGCCTCCTGAGTAGCTGGGATAACAGGCACTCTCCACCATGCCCAGCTAATTTTTGTGTTTTTAGTAGAAACGGGGTTTCACCATGTTGGCCAGGTTGGTCTCAAACTCTTGGCCTCAGGTGATTCGCCTGCCTCAGCTTCCCAAAGTGCTGGGATTACAGGTGTGAGCCATCACGCCCAGCTGATATCTGCATTTTAAAGGCACTTTCCCAACTTAGATGTTATGGAAGCATCCACTTTTCATTTTACCTGTCTCTGTGGCTTGGCCTAAGTCTCCCTTAAGCTGGCTCTTCCCTAAACTCAGAGTAACTTTTGAGAGGAGGGATGCTGCCTCTGAGAGGGACAACCCTTTAAGCTATCTCCAATTAGCATTACAGCACTCCAGTCAGGACTGTCTGGCGAGGAGAACAGACTCTTGCTGGAGGCCACTTGAGAAAGTTAGAAGTCCATCTTGACCTGAATGATGGGACAGAGGAAAGAGAAGACTTCCTGAGAGGAGAGTGGTCAGCAAAGGCTGGGACCGTGGAATTCTGTATGAAGATTTGGCTAAAATACGAGGTGAAGGCAAGCGGCAGATGGGCTGAGGCTTATGTGACTTAGGGCTTCAAAGGAGCCCAAGCTAATCATTTTCTCAGCACAATTTATGCTTATTTTTTGCTTTTGTTTCAGAACACAAGCCAGGAGTGGGATAGAGGGTTGGGAGTGAGTCTTGAGTCTTATTATCCAGTTGACAAACTGAAGTCTTTCTTTTTTTTTTTTTTTGGTAATGACTATGGAGTTTTCTTCACCTTTCACAGATTGAAATCCTTTACTTTGAGAATATGGCTAAATCTGCTGAAAGATACTGCCCAGAGCTATTGATTTGCTCTCTCCAAAAGGACATTCTTGTCATTAAATCATATTTTCCTAAAGATGGGATGTAGTAAACCTCGTTGACTGCAGCCTAGTGCATAGCCAGCTCCTTGAGCTCAGGAAGGGACTCTCCCACACCGGACACAGGTGGCTCCCTCACCTGTTTCCAGAGGTCCTCTTTAGAGCTAGCACCTGTCTCCCATAAGCCCCCCGCAAGGAGATTCAAGAACAGCACAGAATGGGATGCAGCTGGGGAAAACAAGCTTGGCAATCCTGCACAGACCCTATCAGACTGCGGACAGCCATCCACCTATTACTCTCTGTACTACAGATCCTGGCCACAGACCTGGATGCAAAGGTAAACTCCAAAAACTAGTCTATGGAGTTAAAACTCAGGATAGTGCTTACTGCGGGGAGAAGGGAAGGGAAGGGAAGGGGTTGGGGAGGGGCATGAGAGGAGCTTCAGAATGGTAAGATTCTGTTTCTTGATCTAGGTGGTAGTTACTGGGTGTGTTCTCTTTGTGATACTCTCGAGCTGTACACTTAGGATTTGTGATCTTTTCTGTAAAATATTTCAATAAAAGACATTTATTTTTAAAAAATCCAAATTTCACTGCTTACTAATTGTATAATCTTGGACCAGTCACTTAGGCTTTCTGAGCCTCAGTGTCTTCATCCCACATGATGGGGATGTGATAATGCCTGCCTCACAGTGTGGTGAGGAACACGTGAGCGAATGCCTACAGGCTCTCAGTGCAGGGCTTGGCACCTTGCTCAGTAAAAACTAGTTGTGTCTGCTGTAGTTTCTGTTGCTCAGGATGCACTAGACTACTGCCTGTATGGGTCTACTCGGCTTCCATGCCTTTTCGCATCTCCAGGTCTCTGCTCACACGCTGCCCTACCTGATCTTCTCCCCCTGGACCCCCATCACCAAATCGCATTCAGGGCACACACTGAGACTCTTTTCCTCACTCTGGGTTTATCTTTTGCTTCAGCCTTTGTTTATCCTGTGTCCCCGCAGCCCCTGGTGAACAATCTACTGGACCCTTAATTTATCCCCTTCTCTACCACCAGGCTAGGAGCACAGCCCTCTGCAGTATATAGCTTGGTATTGCAGCAAGCACCTGACAAGCTCTTGCTCAGGGATATTGATTGAAATGCAGCATCACCGGCTTCTCTGTGGGATATGTGTGTGGTTCCCTGAATGGGAGGATTTGAGATGCCTCTCCCGAGAGTTGTTCCTTTGTTCCACCATCTTGCATTAAAGTGCCATGCTGTGTTTTCACTACTGGGAAAATATCATTTGAAAAATACACAGCAAGTGTTAGATGGTGCATCTGGCCTGCCATCTTGACAGGAGAAGGGTGAGGAATCAGGGATGGATCCGTGACTGGGGCTAGGTCCTGTCTCGGACATTTGGTGTTGTTTGGTGCATCCAATGTAGAGATCCCAGGCCAGGGTCAGGGAGCTGCTTCCAGAGTGGGTTTAGGTCTTGTTAACTGGATACACTACACCTGGTGCATTCATCCTCCCTTCCTACTTCTGGGCTCTGGGCTTCCTTCCTTTTTTTTTTTTTTTTTTTTTTTTTTTTGTTTTCTGGGGACAGTAACTATCCTGCTGCCTTCACAATACATCCAGAATCCAACCACCTCTCAACATTTCCACTGCTTACCCTTTGGTGCAAGCCACCATTATGTGCCAGATGAAATTCTGTAATAGCTTCATAACTGGACTAGGCTCCCTGTTTCCATTATTGCCCTTTGTAGCCTGTTCTCCCCATAACAGCCATAGCCATATTTAAAAAATGTAAATTCAATCAAGTTACTCACTGGTTTGATAATCCCCCAGTTTCTGACACACTGAAGAATAAAACCCAGTGTTTTTTGTGATCAACTAGACTATGTATCACCACTATCCATGCCCCATAACTCCCTACTAACTCTAAGACCTCACTTCCTACCCTTCTCCTTCTTGCTGTTTTTTAGTCACAATGCCTTACTTGACAGGACTTGGCTGGTACTTGATGACTGCATTGCTTCCTTCTTGGGAACTTTGCATTGGCCATTCCCTCTTCCTGGAATGTTCTTCCCCTGATAGTCACACTTGCTCATTGTACTGGGTCTCTGCTGGATGTGACACTCACAGCAGCCATCCTTGAATGGTCTATCCCTTAACCCTGATTTCGTTTTTCATTGAATTTATCTGTTTAAGTCTCTATCTGTGTACTTGCCTTTCCTCTATGGATAGTTCTTCTGGGTCTGTCTCCTTGCCAGAATGTAAGCAGGGACTTATGTCGTTTCCTACTGCGTCCTGAGGATCTAGAAGATGGTCTAGCACAGCGCAGTGCTCGATAGAAGTTTACTGAGTGGATAAGTGAATGCAGTGAGATGGTGAAGTGAAGAGTATAAGCATGACCCCTTGGTTGAGATAGTTGCTGTCCCATACCTCTGCCTCCAACCGCAGCAAAGTCACTCATCTTTTAGCCAGGCCCTGGTATTCCCCAGACTAGTGATGAGAGCCTGGAATCAACTAATTGGCTTCAGATCCCAGCTCTGCAGTTTATTGGGTGTGTGGGCTTAGGTAAGTTGCTTCATCTCTTTGAGCCTTAGTGCCCTCTTCTGTAGCAAGTAATAGCCACAGCTCTTGTACATATATATTGGAGATAAAAATGGTACACTCCATTATACCAGGCAGGGCTTGGAGGAGTGATGCCCAGAGGCCCAGCTGTCCTGCATCAGGGTTTGACTTTCTGACTTGCAGGTAGAGTTGCTACCTGGATCTGGACTGTGATTTTTGTCAGGGCACCCCTGAACTGTTTTCATTCCTGCATGGACACAGACTGTGCCTTACTGCTGGACCTCTTTCTCCAATTGCTGCAGCTACACTCTACAGGCTAGGGCTTTGCAGGGCCAGAAGGCCTGTGATGCCTTCTGCTTTCACATGTGCATTCAGGAGAGACATACCAGGAAGCCCCCTTGGCCCCAAGTCTAATCCATGTTCTTCAATTTAGCTCTATTAATAAGACTGATTTTTTTT
>NW_012113808.1:6467067-6500101 GCF_000951035.1 Colobus angolensis palliatus
AGGCTAAGCTGCCTTGCCAGAGAGAAGACAGGCAGGGGGCCCTGAAAGCGGTGAGCCCTTCCTGCTGCAGTAGAAAGGAAGCAAGGCGCAGCCTAGGGGGAAAAAGGCTTGAGTAGGAAATAGAAAAATAGCTCTTGGGAAATCAAAAACGTTTCCAGGTCTAGGAAAGGCCACCCTTTTCTCTCAAGCACATCATTCCCACCCCGCTCCCCCCTGCCCTGCAACTGTTGCTTCCCAGTGGGGCAACATGAAGGTGGCTGTTAAAATGCAAATGTGACCCGGGAGGGCAGACACATGAAGGCACTACACCAGCTGTTAGCCGGAAACTGGCTTCAGTTGGCCAGCTTAGCTTCAGTGAGCCCCGCTTCCCCAGGCAGCGCTTGGAGAAGTGATGCCGAGGGCCCGCTGTCCTGCGTCAGGGTCTGGCCTGCGGACTCGCACATAGAGTTGACCTGGGTCCGGACTGTGATTCCTGTCAGGGGACACCTGAACAGTTTTCGGTCCTGTGTGGGCACAGGCTGCGCCTTGCTGCTGGACCTCTTTCTCCAATTGCTGTAGCTATACCCACAGGCTGGGGCTTTGGGGGGCGAGGAGGGAAACTGAGGGAGTAGGTTCAGCACAGGTATTAGAGGAGGCCTCACTTGTCTGGGCTTCCTAACCCCAAAGTCTATCAGGAGGCCATGCACATGAGGGCAAAGAGCTGGCTTCTCATGGATGATGGGGCATGTGATTTTAGGAAAATCCTGGGCCTTTTGCTAGCTGTGTGACACTTAGGAAAGTCCCTTAAAGCTCTCTTAGCCACAGATTCCTCATTTGCAAAAAATCTGCCTAAATAATACCTACCTCTTATGGTTATTGTGACCTTAGCAGCCTATTGTGGCAGGAAACAAATGTTTTCCTCCCCGTATCTGACCTTTTGTCCCCTCAGTTGTTCCCCGGTGCTGCAACTTTCTGCATCCATCATTCCCTAGGGTTCAAAAATAGCCTCCAGAAGACCTATACGAAAAATGTGAATATATGTTTACCGAATCAATGTTTCAGAGGAATAACACCAGCAAATCAGTATCCTCCGATCCCAGCCCTGGGGAAGAGTTTGTCACATTTAATCAGACATGGGAGTGGGTCCAGGGAGAGAGTGACAAAGGCAGGGTAATCACTGAAAAGACCACGAATGCTGGGGGTTCCCTTGGGAGAAGGCGCAACAGGGAGAGGAAGACCAGGGGACTGGGGTGCTGGAAGAAAGGAGGCAGACTAGGGCAGGCTGGCTCATGGCTGCTGGCCCCCTGACAGAACCCCTGATGTGGGGCCTGTAGAGGCTCAGACTGACCTGCCAGGTTGACCAGCCAGAGCTCACAGCCATTGTCTAAATGGAGCCTTCACCAGAAAGTCCTCTTTGGCCCTTGGAAGTCCTGGGCCTGGGTCTGGCAGTCTGCTGCATAAGCCAATCACTCAACACCTGTGCCCAGAGAGCTGCTGTGTCCCCTCTCCCTGCACAGTCCCTGGCACAAATGGGGCCTGCTCCATATATCCACTGATGAATGAGATACATCCTGCCCTCCCCTCTGCCGGCTGGGAGTTCTCAGCTGACTGTGGTTCACCAGCTTCCAGTTCCCTGCCCACCCAACAGGACTGGGCATCTGACACCAGCCAGCCTCACCTCCTGCTTTAGTCACACTGAGTAACTTTGTCTCCTGCAATGTACTGCTCAGAGTAATGAAATAGTCATAATAAAACCCTTAATATTTAAAGCTCAGGGAGCTGCGGCCCATACCATATTAAGCGAAAAATAATTCATCCTGAAGAAGGCCTCACTGACTCCATTTCCTCTGCTTTGGGCTGCCTGGCTTGTTAGAGTTTTTCTTTGTGAGTGGATTGGAGGCTGCAGTTGACTGATCTCTTAGGGAGGGGGAGCACTCATTAATTTGTCTTAGGTAAATTCAACAAGAAATGTTGAGGCATGGTGGCTCACACCTGTAATCCCAGCACTTTGGGAGGCTGAGGCGGGTGGATCATCAGAGGTCAAGAGTTCAAGACCAGCCTGACAAACATGGTGAAACCCTGTCTCTACTAAAAATACAAAATTAGCCAGGTGTGGTGGCGCATGCCTGTAATCTCAGCAACTTGGGAGGCTGAAGCAGGAGAATCACTTGAACTCAGGCAGTGGAGGTTGCAGTGAGCCAAGATCGCACCATTGTACTCCAGCCTGGACAACAAGAGCGAAACTCCATCTTGAAAAAAAAAAAGTTGAGGTCCTACCATGAACCAGCAGGGCAGGGATTTTCATTTGTTCTGTTCACTGCGATAGCCCCGGTGCTTAACATGGTGCTGGTCCATAGTTGGGGTCAATAACATAGGCTGCCTCATGCATTAAGCCTCACAGTAACCCATGAAGTACTTGTATCATTCTCATTTACAGATTGTAAACCAAGGCTTCCAGAGGTGAAGTGACTTCCCCAGGGTCACTCAGAGAAGTGGGCAAGCTGGGAGGTGAGGGTGTGTGTATTCACTCCCTAGGTCGCCTGGATTAATAGGGACAGTTTTTCTGTGCTGTTTCGCGTGAGAAGAATAGAGGGGTTGGGTGAGGAGTCTCACTGTGTGCCATCTCATGGGCCCGCCAACATGTCATCCTAGAAAGACAGCTATGTTTCTTTGCCTGTTAGCTGTTACCTTGTACGTGGTTCTGACATTTAATGGGTCATTTGTGGGGGACAAAAATGGAGGGCGGGGGGCAACAAAACTGGGTGTAAACTGTCCTTCCATTGCTTTGTTTTTAGCCTTAGGAGAAGGGCTGTTAGTTTCATTTAAAAGTGGATCCACCTACACACAGGGCCAGGTGTACCGGGAATGTTCTTTAAGATGGAGTTGGTTTCCCCGTTGATTTTTGCCTCATCTCGAGATCTAAAGCTGTCACAGGGGAAATATGCCAGTTCCTACCTTGGAACCAACAAGTTCTGGCTGTGTTGGGTGTTTTAGAATGAGGAGTCATGGCCTCCAGTGTGTGGGCAGTGGGAGAGGCAAGGCGTGCTGGAACTGCAAGGATCTGAGTCATGAAGACCAGTGGATCCAAGTGCATCCTGGGAACATGCTAGCAATGCAAAGGCACAGGCCCCATCCAGACTCACTGATGCAGAAACTCTGGGGAGGGGCCTTGCAATCAGTGCTTTAGCAGATCCTCCAGGTGATTCTGATGCATGCTCAAGTTTGAGAACGACTGATCTAGACTAAGGTTTCTCAGCAGCAGTGCTATTGATATTTTGGACCAGGTAATTCTTTGTTGTGGTGACTGGCCTGTGCATTGTAGGATGTTAGCAGCTTCCCTGGCCTCTACCCACTAGATGCCAGTAGATCTGCCTTCCAGTTGTAACAACCAAAACTGTCTACAGACATTGCCTAATATCCGCCTGTGGGTCAAAATTGTCCCTGTTTTGAGAACCAAGGATCCAGACCCTTGCTTCTTGAAATATAGTCCGTGGTCCAGTAAGCATCTGCCTCATCTAGAAATTTGTTAGAAGTGAAGACTCTTGAGGCCTACTCCAAATCTACTGAATCAGAAACTGCAGTTTAACAAGGTCCTCAGGTGATTCGTATGCAGTTAGAATTGACAAGCGCTGACCTAAACCAACTTCTTCAGTTTACAAGTGAGGAGATGGCTTTCCAGAGGGCAGATCACCTACTCAAGGTCATGTCTCCTGAATCCTGCACATGTAAGTCTTTGTGTGCATTTACGGTGGTTATTTCTGAAATTAGGAGAGCTACCCACATGGATCCTGAGGCTAAGATTTGCAGAGGGCTTTGTGGTAGGGGCCAGCGTAGGCAGGAGCCAGAGCTTTTACACACTATGGAAATAGCAGTCGCTGTAGTTGCCAATCCTTACGGTAGTTTTGAGGAGAACTGGTCAGTTATTTTGTAGGATGCCCTCAATTGGGATTTATCTGATTTTTTTCTCAAGATTAGACTAGAGTATGGGTTTTTGGGAGGAAGACCAGAGGACAAAGTGTTATTTTCATCATATCATAGGTTAATTTTTGTATTTTCCCCAAGTAATTGATTACATTTTCTTGAAAACAAAATGGTCAGGTACCTCAGCACCTAACCACCAGCACAGTAACTTTACTTTGCCTTGTTGAATGCAAAGTAAATCTTATATAATACAGCGCTTTTGAACTGTCCCAGAATTTCCTGCTTAGAGCCTCTCATGGCCGATAAAAACCAGCCAGGCAATATTAGAGCTGAGATTTCATGCAAAGTCCCACCTTTCTTTTATTAATGGGGAGTGATAGGCATAGCCCTTCTCTAATGGGCAGCCAACCGCTCAGCAATTTTCCTTTTATGGCTCCCATTCCTGATCATTGCACCCACCTAATTAGTCAGGTTGACAACAGGCTCCTGGAGAACAAAAATGCAGCCACTGATTCCAGGATAAAGGCAGTAAGAGGGATGTAAAACCATAGTAGGAGGGAGGTCTCTGAGTGGTGCATTCTGACCAGGTTACTTTTTTTGTTTGAGATGGAGTTTTGCTCCTGTTACCCAGGCTGGAGTGTGATGGCATGATCTCGGCCCACTGCAACCTCTGCCTACCAGGTTCAAGCAATTCTCCTGCCTCAGTCTCCTGAGTAGCCGGGATTACAGGCACCTGCCACACGCCCAACTAATTTTTGTATTTTTAGCAGAGACAGGGTTTTGCCATGTTGGCCAGGCTAGTCTTAAACTCCTGACCTCAGGTGATCCACCTGCCTCGGCCTAGAATTACAGGTGTGAGCCACCACACCCAGCCCTGACCAAGTTTCTTTAGGTACTTTTGTCAGAATCTTATTCCAGGTGTGGCATTGACTGCTTGGGGAATTCTCTCCATTAGAACGGATTGTTTGACATTATTATGAATTTCCAAACACTCTAACAGCTACTTCTTACAACACCCTCTCACGCATACTCTGCAAGACAGACACACACACACACACAGATGTCTCCCCTACTGGCCTGCCAGATTTTGCCAGATTTCCTTTGTTTGAAGAAACGGCATTGAGTTAAGGTAGTAAAAGTCTCTGCTAAAGTGCAAGTGTTGTGTAAACCCAGGGTATTCTTTTTCTACTGCTGTTGTAACAAATTACTACAAACTTAGGAACTTAAAATTACACAAATTTATTATCCTACAGTCTAGAGGTCAAAAGTCTGAAATGGGTCTTACAGGTTATAATCAAGATGTTTGGCAGGGATGTGTTCCTTCTGGAAGCTCTGGGAAGAATTGAATTCCTTGCCTTTCCTAGCTTCTGCAGGCTGCCTGCATTCCTTGGCTTCCACCTTCCTCCATCTTCAGGTGCATGACTCTTAATTGTGTGATTCTGCTTCCATCATCACATCTTCCCTTTGACTTTGATGCTTCTACTTCTCTCTTACAAGGACCCTTGTGATTACATTGACCCACACAGTGAATCTGGGATCATCTCCCATCTCAAGATCCTTAACTTATTCACATCTGCAAAATGCCATTGTAACTTTTTTTTTTTTTTTTTTGAGACAGAGTCTCACTCTGTCGCCCAGATTGGAGTGCAGTGGCGCAATCTCCGCTCACTGCAAGCTCTGCCTCCCAGGTTCAGGCCATTCTTCTGCCTCAGCCTCCCAAGTAGCTGGGACTACAGGTGCCTGCCACCACACCCAGCTACTTTTTTTGTAATTTTTTCAGTAAAGACAGGGTTTCACCATGTTAGCCAGGATGGTCTCCATCTCCTGACCTCGTGATCTGCCTGCCTTGGCCTCCGAAAGTGCTGGAATTACAGGCGTGAGCCACCGTGCCAGCCAACATATTTCAACATGTAAGATAACATATTCATAGGTTCTAAGCATTAGGATGTGGATTATTTTTTGGGGGAGGCAGGAGCGTTATTTGGCCTACCATACCTCATTCGCTCTTCTGTTAAATGCAGATAATAATAACTATTATTAAGTGCTAAACTGTGAGTACTAAAAAAGACGTTACATGTCATTTGTTTGGCACAGGCTCTGGCACACAGTAAGCCCTGAGCACTGGTTGACTAATTAGTGGGGAGAGGGACTGAGCAGGTTGAGAATATGGGAGTTGTCTAGGGCAGGAGAGATACAAGTGGGGTGTTGCTCTGAACAGGTGCTGGGTGATATTGGTGGGAAAGTAAGTGTGCAGAGTTATGTAAGTCACACCAAGAGGAGTGAAGAGGGAGAGACCACTGAAAAGCATTGTTTTCTTAGCTGTTTTGACTGCAACATTTTTTCTCCAGACTCCCTCATCTCTTGATTGAGGATAGCTAGCTGGTCTCTAATGTCCGTGAAAATCGCCCCTCCGCCCAATTGCCTTTACTCTGCACCCCTCTGTGGCCCCATTTAAGTCCTGCTCTTCTTCAAGGTCTGGCTCAAAGACTACCTCCTCCAAGAAGTTTTTCCTAGTCATTTAGTAATCATGGTCATTTCTGCTCCTCCACTGCCAATCGTGCTTAATTCTAAGACCTGGTGTGCAGTGCCCTAGTCTAGTTTTTCCAATTAGATCTTTTTTTTTTTTTTTTTTTTGAGGCGGAGTCTTGCTCTGTCGCCCAGACTGGAGTGCAGTGGCCGGATCTCAGCTCACTGCACGCTCCGCCTCCCGGGTTTACGCCATTCTCCTGCCTCAGCCTCCGGGGTAGCTGGGACTACAGGCGCCCGCCACCTCGCCCGGCTAGTTTTTGTATTTTTAGTAGAGACGGGGTTTCACCGTGTTAGCCAGGATGGTCTCGATCTCCTGACCTCGTGATCCGCCCGTCTCGGCCTCCCAAAGTGCTGGGATTACAGGCTTGAGCCACCGCGCCCGGCCTCCAATTAGATCTTAAAACACTTTGTTGTACTACTACGTTACTTGCAGTGCCATTTCAAAAACTGAACTCCTCTCCACTCCCCTTTGCAATTCCACCATCAACCTACAAATTCTTTTTCTGCTTAAAGGCTCCTCCTTTTACCATCTCCTAAGCATGAAACTTTGTTGTTGTTGTTGGCAAAAAAACATTATTTTCTTTTAAAATAAAATATACAACCAAAAAAGCTCAGGGCCTGGAGCAGTAAGGAAGACAGGGGTATACAAGGGAGCCCATTTCAGGGTAGGGACCTGTGGATATGATCCCTCCACCCCATACCTTTTAAAGGAGGGGAAGTCTATAAGCCAGAAACTTCAGAAGGGAAGGGAAATACATGCTGTGCTGGTGCTTTTTCTGGAATGGGTCATCCTTTAGGTACAGAACACCACCTCCATCGGTGACATCAGAACCACAGATTGGCAGAGCCCTTGGAAATCACATAACACACCCATTCCCCATCACACACATGGACACACTGAGGCTCAGATAGGGAAGGGTATGCACCCTAGGGCACACCCCAAATCAAAGAGGCGAGGTCAGGACTAGACTACGTGAGCAGCTTTGGCAGGGGACTGTGGCTCCAGGCCTGGATATGCACAGTAGATCATGAGATACATCAGCCATGTGAATGACCTTGTGAAGAGAAATGGCTGTGATTGTCAGGGAGCAGCCACTGCCCATGATGTAGATCATGAGATACATCAGCCATGTGAATGACCTCGTGAAGAGAAATGGCTGTGATTGTCAGGGAGCAGCCACTGCCCAGGGGTGCCTGACCTCAGCAAAAGGTGGCTATGTAAAGGCCAAAAACTGGATGGTGGTCGTGAGCCTCTGGACTCTTTCCGGACCAAATGCTGGAGGTGTCTGCTAGCTCAGCTTCTCGGGGCCTCTCAGGTAGGGTTGCTGTTGCTTGAGGGCCGGGGATAGGCCAGCAGCACTGGAGTCAGCCTTGGCCTCTGCCCTTCTGTCTCACCCCACCTGTGTCTTCAGTAGGGACAAGAGAGGACGCCGGTTGGGGAAGACCAGAGTAGAGTAGTATCTTGTTTCTGACTTCCCGGCAGTGGGCTGCCTCCTCCCTAGTAGGATTGAAGGGTTCAGAAGAGCTTTCCCTCAGGTCAAGAGGGTCTGCTCTTCGCTCCGGAAGTCCCACCAGGCCGCCATGTGGGATCCTATGTTGGTTAGGAGACAGCATACTCCAGGCCGGCAAAGACGGCGCACACCCCAGCCTAGCAATACACGTGCCCAAAGTGGACAGCTAGTGCCGAGAAGGGGACGTGCCGACCATGCAGAGCCACTGTTCCAGCCTGGGACTTGCCTCCGTGTGCTTCTCGGTCAGCCGGAGAATGCGGGTGAGGCGCATGCGACCAAGGAGCACAATGAAAGCATTTTCGGGACCGTGAGGTCCTCGGAGGAGATTTGAGCGAGCAAGGGCCGGCACGAACTACTCACGCCGAGGCGGAAGTCGAGGGGCAGAGCGGGAGGTGGCAGGAACACTGGGAGGGGCAGCCGGGTCAGTGGCTGCAGGAGGCTCAGGCCACTGAGCAGACCGGTGGAAACGCCACTCGCAGCGCTGGGGCACATCCGTGCCCATGGCCCAGCTCCGCGAGGGCAGCACATGGGCACCCAAGCAGTGGCAACCAGGACGCAGGGGGAACCCGGGCCAGGCTGAGGGGCGGGAACGTCTAAGCATGAAACTTGCCACTTATTTAGCCTGTATTCCTTGTCTCCGATAATCCCGCAGAACAAAGTCTTCATGATTCTTTCTTCTTAACAAAAACACCAGGTGATTTGCATGCTGAGGCGGATTTGGGAAAACATTGGCGTAATTAATGGTAGAGCGGCCTTGGGAATCAGGCCTCCATCTAGTTCTACCTTTAAGGAAACACATAACCTTGGAGAAGTGGCCCCCTTCTTCCATCTGCATTTTTCTTGTGTGTATTGCCGCAATTGCTTTTGCAGCAACCTAATAAAATGAGAGTATTGGGCTGGATAGTCACAAAGGGTCCTTTGAGCTCTTGAGCCTTCCTGTCTGTATGTTAAACTCACTTAGTGTTAAGGCCTCAATCTCAGGCCTGCTTATCGCCCTCTTATCCCTGTTGGAGGTGGGAGAGGACAGAGCTGTTTTTCAGACATCTTAAGTTAAGCCCAGGCTCTGTGCAGAGGATGAAATTACTGATTACAGAGCAATTTGTTCATGAGACCCTGAAGATAGTTAGCAAGAGAAGAGTCAGTGAGTCTTGAATGGAGTTCTTCTAATCCCTTAGGCATTGATCAGTCAATTCCATGAGCACTACACTAGCTGGTTAGGACTTCAACTTGAGGAACTAAATGCAAGAGCTTCACAGGCACTAAATAAGCACTTGCAAGAAGACAAATTTAGTTTCACTTGGGGGATACTTGATGCCTAAAAGAAATGACTGCCATGCCATTTTAATTCTCTTGTCATTTAACATTCATTCGGGTGAACATTTTTGAATCCCTGGGACATAGGAGATACTGTCAGTAGCAAAAGTGACTATGCCACCTTCCCTCCCCTCAGGAAACTTTTAACACAGTGGAAGAGACAGACCGATCAAAACTGCAATACAAAGCAAAATGTAAAACGGAGTAAGCGAGGAACCCCCAAAGTGCTACGAGTTGAGAAGAAGGTGAGCTCTGAGTTGGTTGGGGTCGTGCTGACTCCAGAAGGATGCCTGGGTGTGCGGTCACCACAACAGGATGAGAGGACACTTGAATTGGAGGGGATGGCATGAGCAAAATCACAAAAGAGGGACAGTCTGGGGCAAAAGAGAAAGTGGATGATGGTCGATTTGCCTAGATCACAGCACTCTACACACTACAAAATATAATTAGAAAAATATATCAGGTTCAGCTTGTTTGAAACTTGAAAAGATGTTGGGCTTAATTTACTAGCAGTGAGGAGACACTCGGGGTTTCTTTTGGCATAGGAATAGCATGATGTGCATTATGTATGTAGAGTTGCACATTAACAAAATATTAACAAATGAAAGGAATGCATTCCCATCTTGTTCTTCTGAGATGAAACCAAGAAGCTATATAAAAGAAAAAGAAGGGTTGCAGAGTTTCACGCTCCCCGTAGTTCTGTGAAAAGTAAGAATTGGCAATGCCTAGCTCCATGCCACTGTTTCTGGATTCTCCAATGATTCCCTGGGCTGATGAAATCAGAGAGGTGTGACAAGAAGCTGTTTTCCCCAAACGACTCAGCTGCCAGGTGTTACATGCATCTGGCTTAGGAAAAACAACCACATGGAGATCTGTTTGTTACTCAGAGTTCCCTCTAGGTGGCCAGAAACATTCCCTAAAGTAGTTAAATGAAAGAAAGAGAGAAGGTCAGGAAAAGCATTCACAAATACTGAGCTGCTTAGCTGTGCATGTGGAAGCGTGTTCAAGGGGAGAAAAGCCTAATCCTTCAGGTCCCTATCTGTTGAGGGTCTGGTGAAGATTTTGGGAAGTGGCAGTAAGTAACATTCACATTGATTAAGATAAAAATAAGACAATCACAAAACCAAACATGTTTACTAATAAGTAGTCCTTGGTATTATGGATGTGCTTGTTGCAATTCCCTCTGTGTATTGCTTGTCGTAAGAGAAAAATGATGGAAGGACACAGAAAGACTGAAGAGAGGTATGCTTAGAATTGGGCAGGAGAGGCCGGGCGCGGTCACACCTGTAATCCCAGTACTTTGGGAGGCCGGGGCAGGCAGATCACGAGGTCAGGAGATCGAGACCATCCTGGCTAACATGGTGAAATCCTGTCTTTACTAAAAAAAAAACCAAAAAATTATCCGGGTGTGGTGGCAGGCACCTGTAGTCCCAATTACTCGGGAGGCTGAGGCAGGAGAATGGCTTGAACCCGGGAGGCAGAACTTGCAGTGAGCCGAGATCGCGCCGCTGCACTCCAGCCTGGGCGACAGAGCAAGACCCTGTCTCAGGAAAAAAAAAAAAAAAAAAAAAAAGGCAGGAGAAACACTAGCACCCATCCACTGAGTCGTGGTGGGCTCTGTGAAATGCCTCATCATTTCTGGACGCTCCGGAACTGGCTGACACAGGCTGTCCTGATGGACACAGGGATATGAGGTGCCTGGAGGCTTCAGAGACACTTATGAAATGTCATTCTAGAGCTGGTTAACTCTAAAGACGACAGGGAGTGTAAGTTAAAATTGCTCAAATCAATAGCCAGGCACAGCGAAACATGCCTGTAGTCCTAGCTACTCAGGAGGAGACTTAACTCCAGAAATTCAAGAGCAGTCTGGGCAACATAGCAAGATCAGTCTCTTAAAAAAGGTTACTTAAATCACAAGGAGAGCCAGAGTTCATTTAAACTAGTGATTTTAAAAACTTTGATAAGGGCAAATGATTGTTACCAGAATTACATGGGGCATTTATAAAACTTTTCACTACAGAGGAATTGAAACACATACAGAATAAACAAGAGTGATGTCACTGAAAATGACTAAGTAGGGAACTTAGAAAATCTGTTTCCATTAAAGCAGTGATTTAACTGGCAAAAACTGTCAGAATCAAATTTTTCAGAACTCTGGAATCTAATTTAAAAAAGTTACAACAAGTAGGCGAATGCTGGTTGAATGAAGGAAGAAAGAAGCTGCTGAATTTTGGGAAGAGAGCACTGGGTTGTTTTAACTTACTCACCAAGCCCCACTCAGTTCTGTAGCAGTTGTGAAGACAGTGATCTATATTCCTGGAAAAGGTTGCTGGTACTAGCAGGAGCAGTCTTATTTTCAAAGAATTGTGGTTGTGTGTTTTAAGCTACCTGGCGGCTCCCTGAAAGATAGGCTCAGAGCTTCCCTTTGTTTCTCTTGACTTGGATCTTTCTCAGGGCTGAAGTGGCTTGTCGAAAGCATTTAAAAGCTGCAGCCACCTGTGGCAGAGGATAAAAGTCAGGGCGAGCAGCAGATGGGAAATCCTGGGAAGGAAGAGGCAGCTAGGGAAGGAGATGCTTGGGGGAGTAAGGGCTTTGAAAAACTCCTGTGCATACTGAGGAATCTAGAAGGCTACCACGTGCTCAGGGCTAGACACATGCCCAAGGAAGACCTGAGGAGACCCCATGCTTTCACTTCTGGCTGACCTGTAGGTTCCCTGAAAGCAGGAAGTGAAGGCTAAGGCAGAATCGTAAATGGCCTGTGTTGGAAGAAGAGGCCCATCACAGAACCAATATACAAAGACCGGAAGATAGTTTTTCATTTTTCCTTTTTCTTTGGCTCCAGGTGTTTAAGGACACCTCTGTCATCTCACTAGCTGACCACTAAACTAACAGAATAGAGACTTCAGTGGCCATGCGTGACAAAGCATACAGTCTTTACACACACACTAAACGATAAACACAACGGTATATGACTCCATCATCCTGCTCCCACAATTATCAACATTTGGCCATTCTTTGTTTCATGTATCCTGTGACTCCACTTGGTTTTATTGTTATCTTTTTACAGTTTCTTTAAAGGTAATATTTGTATACATTGAAGATAAATAATACCTTTTTAATAAAGGAATATAAAATGTATTTATATATATTTTAACTAGTCAGTTTTGACAAATGAGTATGTATGCTTCTATAATCCCCATTTCTACCAGGATATAGAACTTCTCCATCTTCTTGGAAAGTTTCCTCATGACCTGTCCAGTAACTCCCCTAGGATTTATTGTTTTTCATACTGCCTATGTTCTAATCCTTTGCTTGCCTTATTGGCCCTCCCTCCTGAGACTGTCAATCACTGCCTTAGGGAGCCACTGTTATTTGTGGGAACATGGGAAGCCTCTTATGCATCTGCCTGGCCAATCCACTGTTCCATGTAACAAGTAGAGCAAATACTCATGAAAGCTTTGGGGGAAAAGGCCAGAGGTGAGTAGTACCCCTAACAGATGTAGAGGTTCCTAGATGATGTCACTGTAGAGTGTGGCTGCTGGTGGTGGTGGGAACGGCAACAGTAGCAGCAGCAAGAGGCTTCTGAATGAGGAACCCTCCATGGAATGTTTGGCAGGAGCTTTCAGAATGGTTTGATTCCTCAAGACTCTGCATATGCCAGTCCCTTGTCCTGTATCACCAGATATTATCAGGTTGCTTCTTATACATTCTTTTAGAAATCTCAGCTAGACTCCTGATTAGACCAGATACCCTCCTTTTTGTTCCCACTTTGCATTTCTATTATGATGCCATGTCATATTAAAACTGTGAGTGTGTTGGTGCCCTGAAATAGATGTAAACTTTTTGAAGTCAGAATTTGGGGCTTATGTATCTGTGGATTTTCAGCCTCTAGACTGTTTATATGTAGTAAGCACAGAATATGTGTTTTGAAAATAGATTCCGGTTGCAAATGTGGCCTTTCACCTTATACTTCAGAGCACAGGCCATTTTGTGGACTAACACTTTTCCCTATCTATTGGAGAGTTGTGTTGTAAGAGCATGTCATTTACCACAAGGGGAGCTTGACCTGACTATGGGTCTGAATCAGTTTTGATGAGGTTTGGGATGTGTGTGCCAAAAATAGCTATTTTTTTTTACAAGAATAACCACTTACTAAAGTAGATACAGACCACTTGTTTGGCCAAATTTTAATACTGCTTTACATGTTTTCTCTTTGTGAAACGATTCTTATTACATTTATAACCAAAAATTTCAACTGATAACAGATTTAATTTTCAATGTCAAGCACACAGTTGATAATCTTGAGGGGAAAATACATTAAAGGCATATATACAATCATAGAAGTTCTTATTGTACATGTAGCATGAAAGATACATTTTATTACTTTTTACATATTCTAGAAGACATTCCAATGAAGGTAAATAAATTGAAACTGTTCTGGTGCTTTCAGGTCCTTCACTTTCTTTTTTGTGATAAGAAAATCCAAAATTAATTAATGCTGAATTTCTCATCATACATTCATCTAAAAACAGTAAAAAAAAAACTTGGAAGATTGTAGATTTGTTAATTTAGGCGTGTTATAGTGGCTCATCATTAATTGACTGCTGGGGACACCTGCTAGAGAAGGGAAAAAAATTGGAGAAAATTCCTCTAGTTATTTATATCTGGTAAAGAAATAAAAGAAATACAAAGATAGTTGCAAAGCCACATGATGCTAAAAATAGCTAATTCTGAAGCCTGATGCTTATTCACTTTTATACCTTCTGCAAAGTGCCAAGCATGTCAGAAGCACCACCGAGGCCAGCACTGCCCCATCCAAGGCCAGCTGGGCTCATGGTGCTCCATCCTGAAGGAGACCTCATGGTTTCCCCATCTTCTCCCCCACATGAACCATCATCCCTGGGGAATGTGTCTGTGTAAGCCCCAGCTTGGGGCTTGCTTCTCCTCATCAGTGAGGAGGCTGGTCTTTCAGGCTGATAAAGGATCTCATTGCATTTATCAAAGAGTGACCTTTCTTCACCTTCCATTCTGATTCCTTTTGAAAAGTTCCTGGCTTCCTCTTCCACCCTGTAGCAGGGAGCTGGCTGCCAGGCAATGTCTGAGTAGGCTTGAGGAGACTGGCCGAGCAGGGTAAATAGAAGGTTGTGGGGAAGTTATTTTTGGTCATTTATGGTTGAGAGGTATCTTAGCCTGAATTTCTTAGGAAACAGAACGTGAAGCAAAGCTTATGAGCTCATGCTCTATAGAGGTTCAGGAGTACGATTCCAGGGAAGTGAGAGTGAGGGAAGAGGGGAAATGAGATGGGAATGAGAAAAAGCAAATACAAAGAGTTGTGTTACCAAACTGGCTACAGTTTAACCAAGAAGCCCAGCTATTGCTCCATCAAATGGTGGGTCTCGGGAGAGGTTGAACAGAAACACTGTGTTTGGGAACAGTCTGTTGGGAGGAGGGGAGAACTGACCCACTGTCTCCTCCCTATCTTCCTACTCTGATCAGCCAAGGTTCTTCCCCATGGGGCCTTAGCCCCTTCATATTTCTAGATTGTGTTATGTGGACCCTCTGGGCAGCCGCTGGGGAAGGCAGAACTCATAAGGTAGACCATGGTGAGCTAGTGGCACGCCCTTCCTGCCTGCCTGTAGCAGAAGCCTCAGGGGCCCTCCAGTGTGTGTGCCTAGGAGGTTGGGGCGGGGGGTGCTCCATGGGTCCCGCAGTGTGGGAGATGGGATGCACAAAGTCTGACATGTGAGGTGTGAGGTGACCTACCACGTTGTGTCTTGAGTGACATGGGAGACTGGAAGCAGCTGCAGGAGCAAGCCCAGCAGAAAGCCCAGCAGACTGTGCAGGTGAAGAACTACAATGATATGGCCTCTGCTACGAAGATAATATGGAAGCTCCATGAATCTTTATATAACCAACCACATCCTCCTCTCTGTGGCCTAAAAGAGTGTGGTAGTGCCAGGCAAGCCTTCTGGAATATTGTCAGCAACACCGACTAGGAATAAGTGGCTAAACTCATCTCAGGACACATACAAACTAGATCCTTTATAAGAAGTATGAGCATAGGGGGTGTGGTGGTTAGTAGAAGACAGAAAGAAGGGGGAACCTGTGCACAGTGGCTTATGCCTGTAATCCCAGCACTTTGGAAGGCCTAGGTGGGAAGATTAGTTGAAGTCAGGAGTTTGAGGCTACAGTGAGCTATGATTCACCACTGCTCTCCAGCCTGGGTGACAGAGCCAGACCCTGTCTCTAAAAATGAATGAATGAATGAATGAATGAATACAAAAGCAAACAAATAAATGAATAGACACACACACACACACACACACACACACACACGCACACAAGTGGGGTCTGGCTCCTTCAGAGAGCAAAGGATGCTATTGTGTTTGTACTCTGCCACTTGCATATATTTTGTGAGCTCCCACAAGTCTGGCACCATTTTGGCACTGAGTGCAGCATCTGGCATACATTAGAAACTGTGCAAATGAAATGGGCAAGAGACAAAATGAGTCTACCTAGGAAAAAGCCCTCCACAGCATCTAAGCAGGGTAAATGACCCCGGTGCAGATGGAGACCAGCCTTGCTTTCCAGAGCCATGAAGGGAAGGCTCATCCCAGTGCTGGTGGCTGCCTGTGCGAAGTTGTGATTTAGAGAATTTTATAGCTCTGTTTTCAGATGTTCACTCACTGTTTACTGCTCTGCTGCTAATAAACATCTTGTCATAATGATAAACGGGGCAACTCGAGGGGGACGTGGGAGCCATGTTTAAAGAGCCTTGTGTTCTGCAGAATACCAACCCTGCCTGTGGATCAGAGAGCCCCACATTTATTTTTAAAAATCTGTCTTTATTGTTGATGTGACTGAAATCCAAGAGAGGCAAACCCTGTAACTTTGTTGGAAACCTCCAAAAGGAGGGGCCCCAGGGTCCGCAGGGAGCTGTCCAGGGTCCTGTGGCTGGGGAGAGAATGGCACAGCGGCCTCTGGACACCGTGGGGCATTCTTCTCGAGTTTGTGGTAAGCGTTGGTTATCAGGAAACAGGAAGCCTCCTTGGGGACAGATTTCCCAAGGTTCCCAAACTGAGATGCCACACTCCTCAGTGCCCAGGTATGTGGTCAGAATATGAGTTGAGACAACTGGGAAAAGCCTGGCCCTCATGGTGCAGTAAAAGATGCTTCAGGCAATGATAAAGATTTCTCCTAGTACCAATGCTTTTGTGTTGCAGAGATGGTGCCACATGCCACCACCCTGTGGGTTCAGTCTTCTGTTGACACCCTCTTAGCCCTTCTTCAGGTGCTCCTCCTTCTCCTTCCTCCTCTCTTTTCCTCCCCTCCTCATGTCCTTCCCATCCTTCTCCTTTCCTTTCTACCACATCCTCGCTTCATACCCGCTGCACAGTGGAAGGCTGAGATGGGACAAGGGCCAGGATACAGAGGCCACTTGCAGGTGGGCATTGTGTTGTTTATGATGGGAGGAAAGAAAGCATCCACAGGAAAGTGAAAAGCTTCAAAGTGACTGGCTGCTGGGAAGAGGCCAGTTTGGGCTTGCCAACTTTGAATTCAGGCAGCTGGTGAACTGCCTGTTGCCCATGACATTGGCATTTCAAGAGTAATGAGGAAAATGTAGAGAGATGTCAGTCCACTTCATATTAGAGAGGCAATAGGCCTCAATTCTTTGAATTGAGGGTTTCATTTGAAAATGAGAAGAGATACGTTTTATTCTGATGCTCACATCCAAGATGAAAAGATAAAGCTATATGTTCTCAGCAGGAACTCAGTGCTTCAGGTGGCAGAATTATTCGGTTCAGGAAACCTCTCAGCATCCCTGTGTGTAGGGTTAAGTCTTGTCCGAGTCCAGAGAGACAGTCAGGTTGTACAGTCATAACTCAGGGGCCTGGGTTCTTTCTTCAAGTCTCACGCAGCAACACGTAGCTTCTGGGCAGGGTCAGCACACTTCTAGGGGCAGTGGCCAATGTTCTAGCTATCTTCTAGCACTACAATGATGTGGCTTTGCTGTGCAGGTGAAGAACCACAATGGTGTGGCAAAAACTTGGAGGCAAGAGAAACTATCTTCTAGCACTACAAACACAGTTCAACTAATAGTAGACTCAGCTAGGTTAAAAAATATATTTTTGGGGGTACTTAAATATTCCTAGGAAGGACTAAGACTCACACTGAAATGCAGAGTTCCTTGGCATTTTTTAGGCAGAGAAGCTGAGACTCTGGGGTCTCCTTCCAGTTGGAATGGCACAGGGGATGCAGGGAAGGAGGCAGCTGCTTTCCTCTGGCACCAAGACTTTTGAGATGCTGGCAAGCTCTAGGTCCTACCTTGATCCCAGAGGCAGGCTGAAATTTCCATAGCTCTGGAGCTACAGGAAAGAAGAATTGCTGGCAACCTCTGGCTTTACCTTTCAATGTTTTGGCAACATGGTGTAAGAACACAGGCTTTTAAATCACAAACTTATGTTCAAATCTCAGCTTCCTTGCTTCACAGGTAGGAAAGTTACTCATCTTTGTCTATCAAATAAGAAGAAAGATGTGACCCCCTAATGTGTCGTGGGATTCAGTGAAGTAGCATATTGTAAACAGCAGGGACACAGTAGCCCCATGTCCAGGTTAGATTCTCAGCAGAGAAATAAATCAAACCCTCTATCAATAATGATAATTTTCTTCTCTCCAAACTGATGCTTCTTATTTATGTCCTACATCTTATTGAATTGTCTAGAATTTTATAAACAAAATAATAAACCATGATAGAAATAATGGGGATCTTTGTTTGGGGCCTCTAGTATTTTACAGCTAAAAATAAAGTCAGTTGGAAAGAGAATCTCTTCATCATATTGAGAAATGACTCATCTATTCTCACATTTAAAGATGTTTATTTAGAATGCATTTGAATTTTATTAGATGCCCTATTGAAATAATCATATGCCTTTTTTGTTTTTTTTTTTTAGACAGAGTCTTGTTCTGTCACCCAGCTGGAGTGCAGTGGTGCAATCTTGGCTCACTGAAACCTCTGCCCCTTGGGTTTGAGATTCTGATGCCTCAGCCTCCCAAGTAGCTGGGATTATAGGCATGCACCACCATGCCCAGCTAATTTTTCTATTTTTCTTAGACACAGGATTTTACCATGTTGGCCAAGCTGGTCTCAAACGCCTGACCTCAACTGATCTGCCCACCTCAGCCTCCCAAAGTGCTGGGATTACAGGCGTGAGCCACTGTGCCCGGCCAGTCATGTACTTTTGTCATAGACAGTTATGTGCTGCAAAATGATGTTTCAGTCAAGGGCAGACCACATATACTATAGTGGTCTCATAAGATTATAATATTTTAGCAGTCCTTTTTCTGTGTTTAGATAGGTTTAGGTATACAAGTACCTACCATTGTGTTACAGTTGCCTACAGTATTCAGTATAGTAATATGCTGTACAGGTTTGTAGCCTGGGAACATCAGGCTCTACCATATACCCAAGGTGTGTAGTAGGCTCTACCATCTAAGTTTGTGTAAGCACACACTATGATGATTGCATAATGACAAAATCGCCTAATGATACATTTCTTTTTTGTTTGTTTGAGATGGATTCTCACTCTGTTGCCTAGGCTGGAGATTAATGACATGATCTGAGCTCACTGCAATCTCCGCCTCCTGGGTTCAAGTGATTCTCCCACCTCAGCCTCCCAAGTAGCAGGGACTAAAGGTGCACATCACCATGCCTAGCTAATTTTTGTATTTTTAGTAGAGACGGGGTTTTGCCATGTTGGCCAGGTTGGTCTTGAACTCCTGACCTCAAGTGATCTGCCCACCTCAGCCTCCCAAAGTGCATTACAGGTGTGAGCCACTGCGCTTGCCCCCTAGCGATACATTTCTCAGAACGTATTCCTGTCATTAAGTGATATGTGACTGATAAGTGGTGATAAGGAATATTCACAGATTTCTTAGTGTTGGACTAGCCTTATATTTATGGGATAAACTTTGCTGTATCACTGGAGATTATTTTTTAATGTACCGAACCCATTCGTAATATTTCAACTTGTTCTCCTGTCTCTACTCTTTTAGTCCAAATTCTACACAGTGGCCAGACTTATCTTCCTAAAGTGTAAATCAGATCAAGTCACTCCCCTGCCTAAACACCTTCAATGATTTACCATTGTAATGGGAATAAAAGAACTTCCTATCATAACCTGTAAGACCTTTTATTTTCTGACTCCCACCCAGCTCTCTTTCCACACTCCCCCTGGTTCCATCCAATGGCACTGACTTTGAACATGCCAGCCTTACTCTGTCACAGAACAATGTTCTTCTCCCAGATTTTTTCTGGACTATTACTTTCTCATTATTCGTATATACCAACTCAAATACCACCCTCTTAGAGAGGCTCTTCCTGAGCTTTCTAGTTAGGCAGCTTTGTAATACCTCTTGATTGTATTATCCTATTTTCTTGGAATTTTCCCATACCTGAGCTTATATTACTTTGTTTATGCACTAATTGTCTGTCTCCTCCCACTAGGATGTATGTGCCTTGAGAGCATGGATTTCTGGTCTGTCCGGCTCACTGCTCCTCAGAAATTCTGCCTAGTAAATGATGTGTGCTTAATAAATATATTCACAAATAAGAATGACCTATTATATTCCCTTTTAATTTTTGGTCCTTTATCTGGTTTTCCAAGAACTTCAAAGCCTTAATTGGATACCTTCTTATCCTTTTATGTGCCTGGGATCAGCTTACATGACACAAGACCCTCAGAGTGGAAATGGGACCTTACGGATTAGTTTCCTGACTTGTTCAGTGCAGGAAGCCGTCTGTCCCATCCTGGCAGATGACTCTCCAGTCTCTGAAGATTTTTCTTGTTTTTTTGAGATGAGGTTTTGCTCTTGTTGCCCAGGCTGGAGTGCAATGGTGCGATCTTGGCTCTTGTTGCCCAGGCTGGAGTGCAATGGTGCAATCTTGGCTCTTGTTGCCCAGGCTGGAGTGCAATGGTGCGATCTTGGCTCACTGCAACCTTCACCTCCTGTGTTCAAGCAATTCTCCCGCCTCAGCCTCCTGAGTAGCTGGGATTACAGGCTACCACCACCACGCCTGGCATAATTTTTTGTATGTTTTTAGTAGAGATGGGATTTCACCATGTTGGCCAGGCTGGTCTCAAGCTCCTGACCTCGGGTGATCCACCTGTCTCGGCCTCCCAAAGTGCTGGGATCACCTAGCATCTGAAGATTTTTCTAGGAGCTGGTATGTTTATGGAATTGCTCTCCTTCCAGTTTTAGCCCTAAGATCTTCTCTTTACTTTTCTGGGGGAAAATGATTGCAATGGGAGACCTGATGACTTTTCGAGACCAAGGGTATGAAGACATAAAGAGAGCCATAGGGAGATGTCTAACTGGAGTGATCTCTTATCCACCATAAACGTCTCTGGGCCGTGGAAGGAAGCCCTGGAGGTAGCCAACCTCCCCAAGACCGAATGAAGTCCCTATAGTGTGCCCTTTGTTTAGTTTGGAGATTCTTGTTCTAAAAATTCTTGTTCTAAAAATATATACTGAACTTCCCATTTCTTTTCTGCATTTATTAAGTCTTTCTTCCTTTCTCTCAAAAACATTTTGCTATGTATCCATGGCCTTTGAGGTCCTGGGGACAATAGAAAGGAAGTAAACAACAACAACAAAAAATGATCTAGGTGACTACCCACCTCTGCAAAGGAATTTCCCATTTGGTGGCATAATTCTTACTGCTGTCTCTGCTTTGTTTTTCCTCTTGATTGTGAGCCCCTGGATGAGGGCTGGTGGCTTATTGTCTTTGAATGTCAGTGTCTATCAGAGAGCAGGGACTGGATTCATATTGGTTAAAGGACCCCTGTTTTGGGTCACCAGTGACATCAAGGGTATGTGTGTGGCACACCAGGAAAAATCACAGGCTCCTGAGTCATTTGAACTAAGGTTTGAACCTTGAAGCTGTTACCTACTGCCTGAGTGATCTTGGGTGTGTTGCTTTTATATTTTCTAAGCTTTAGGGTTTTTTTTCATGCAAAATGGAGATCATAAAACCTATACCTTATAGGCCTGTAGGGAGGATTAACCAAAAAATGGTTTGTAAAGTGCCTGCACTTAGTAGGTGCCCCATGACCCATAGTCACTAATATTGATCTTCCATGTTCTCCCAAGACCTCCAAGCAGGGCTCAGTTTATTTATCCTGGCTAATTATCATCAGCAAGGAGGCCTCCCAACCTCCTCATTGGGCGTAATTACCCAAGTGAAGTCATCCACAGGGAGTGGAGCTGCCATCTGTTCTGAGTCCTCCCAGGCTGGGCCTCTCCTCCCACTTCTGGAGCCCAGGAACAGATGTGGGAGGCTGAGCAGGCAAGACTTCCGTTGCTGTGGTTAGCATCTGAATTTCTGGAATCTCCGCTAACAGCTCAAATCAGAAAGCTAGAGCAGCTGTATATTTCCCTGGGGCCTGCCAGGGCTTTATACATGTGTGTAGGAAGCCCCTTGTCTTCTTCCTCCCCTCCTCACCAACTTTTTTTTTTTCTTTAATTACTGAAATTTTATGTCAACGGTGATGATATAGGAAAGTGCAGAGGGAGAGGGTGACAGTAAGGGTGCAGCAGGTTGGGACCCAGCAAAATGATCTTTGGGGGGGTCTAACACCCTTTGTCTCCAGGAGATCCATGGTGTAGAAGGAGCAGCAGTAAACAGGGAATCAGGAGGTCTGGAGTTGGGAACCAGCATTTTCGTTAATGCATCTGGGGCTGTGGCAAGTCACTTCACATATCTTGGGCTCTGCATTCTCATACATGTGATAAGGACTGGACCTAGATGAGTTCCAAGATCTTTTCTGTAAAGATCCAAGTTCTCTTTCTGTATTTCTGGGTCTCTTTCTGTAAAGGTCCATGTTCTCTTTCTGTATTTGTGGGTCTCTTCCTACATTATGCCAACAATGGGATAGTGTTCCTGAGCCTATGCTCCATTTCCTGGATTGGCCTCTGGTTACTGAATCTTCTATGATGTGTTAGATGATGGAAGTTGTCACATAAATTTATTTTCATTGTCCTAGGGGCCTTTCTTGGACAGTTATAGTATTTTCAAACATACAAGATAGGTTTTCTAACATTGGAAATTCAAACAGTGTACAGAGCCTTGGGGGAGACCATGTATGTGTGACAGATCGAGCCAGGGCTGGAGGGGCGTGGTAAGAAGAGTGAAGCCCTGCCAGCCAACCTTAGATCTTCTACGGCCATTATGTTCAGACATACATGTGACCATGTGTGGCCTGACTGACGCTTTGTTCTACCACAATGGCTGTCACTCATTGGATACCTGTTGTGTATCAGGCATTGCTCCGGCTAGTCTCTAATCCTCATAGGAACCCTGCAAGGAGGGAGTTACAGTGTTTATCACTTACAGCTTCAGATATTCTCAAGTACCCCAGAGGTCCATGTGGTGCAGCAACCTGCAATGTTGAGTTTGCTCCATTTGCTGAGAGGCTGGGTGCAGAGGGAAATTACCTGCCTGGTGAGGGAGGCTTGCTCACTGCTCAATGCCTGCACCTCGACCCCTCAGAATTCATGACTCTTGAAATAATAGTTTAGTTCTTTGGTGGAAAATGGCCTCTGAAAAAAAGCCAGTTACTAGTGTTGAGGATGTAGGTGAAAAGAAAATAAAGAGGGCCAAGAAGGTGGACCAGAAAATAGAAATTTGAGATAAAAACTGGAAGGTCGAATTTAGCAGTGGCTCAGGTTCATAATACAACTGAGAGAGCTCACCACATTTTCTATATAGAAATGAAACAAAGTGATTGAAAGGCGCTGTAAGGAACATTCCAGCCTGTGCAAATGATAACCTTTGACAACCATGTGGAAGGCACTCAAAATGCAGGTTACGTGGAGGGTGGGTTACAAAGGCCAATGAGCCCCAAAGCCCCGTTCTCAAGGAGTTTACGTCTAGCGGAGACACAGACAAATAAATGGCCAAATATTCTAGAAAATTCTATAAGATAAATACCCATGACTGGGATGCTTAAAGGGCTATCAGAATTCACAGGATTCATTTCTAAATTAGGTCATTCAGGAAGGCCTCTTGGAGGAGGGATTTATTAAGCTAGATTTTATAAGGTTAGCAGGATTTAGATGGGAGGAGGGCATTTTGGGCAAAGGGACTAGCATGAGACAAGGTCTGCTTGTTAGATGATCTGGATATGGCTGGCACATAGTAGACAGACCAATTTGGCTTTGGTATAGAATTCATGGAAGTATTATTAAAGAAAAGCCTAGAGGAATAGGTGCTGTGCTTTATGGGAAGGTCTCAAGTGCCAGCCTAGGGAGTTTGGGTAGGCTATATTATGCTGTAAAAACAAATAAGTCTAAAACCTCAGAAGCTTAAATCAACAAAGTTCAATTTTTGCTCATACTACAAATCCATCCCAGGTCAGCAGGAAGCCTGCTTCCTGTCCTTTTCACTCCAGGGTCATGCTGATGGAACTTCCACCTTCTGAAATGTACTTTGAGACAGTTGGAGGGAGAAGACATGGAAATATGCACATCAGTACTTAAAGGCTTCCACCTAAAAGTAGCATGTCAGCCGGGTGAAGTGGCTCACATCTGTAATCCCAGCACTTTGGGAGGCCAAGGCGGGTGGACCTCTTGAGGTCAAGAGTTCAAGATCAATCTGGCCCCGTCTCTACTAAAAATACAAAAATTAGCCGGGCATGGTGGCATGTGCCTATGATCTCAGCTACTCAGGAGGGTGAGGTGTGAGAATTATTTGAACCTAGGAGATGGAGGTTGCAGTGAGCAGAAATCACGCCGCTGCACTCCAGCTTGGGACACAGAGTGAGACTCCGTCTCAAAAAAAAAAAAAAAAAGGCGTGTGTCATTTCCACTCACATTTTGTTGGTCAAGGTTAGTCATATGGTCATGGCAAGAGGAGGGAAAGACATTCCCACCATGGGCCTGGAACAAAATCAGTGAAAATCATTGATTGCCACAAGTAGAGAGGGTGTGGGTGGGCTTCTAAGCTTTTGTATCTGACAGTGACATGTGACCCCTCGAGCTTCCTGCTTCATAGGTACATGATCGTCCATACTGACCGCACTGAAATGGCCTGCTCCGTGTTGGTCTCCCAGGGATCAAGTCTTATTCATCTTTGTTCTTCAGTGGTCCATGGATTGGGTGCTTAAGCGAGATTTGTGATGCAGATAAATGAATTTATTTTTTGAAGGATGGATTTGGAGAGAGGATAGATTGGAGCCTGAGGAAGTCAATTATTATATTTCTCCCAGTTAAGTCTGAAGAAAGAAAGATACTCTCCGCAGAGCTGTTTTGGCCTTTTTATTGGCAAACATTTTGTCACTCAAAGCGAATAATTAGAAATAAAGCAAAATACTTATTTTGTTAATAATTAGAAATAAAGCAATCAGTGCTAATAATTACAAATAAAGCAAAATACTTATTTCCTGGAAACCTGAGAATTGCCTCTTGCCATGCTCTTCCCTAAGGGCCCTATGCCCAATTTCCCCACAGAGTGAAACATTTGGAAATTGTTCCAATCAATTTGGTGTGCCTGGAGTGCTGGCCTTTTTCCTGTCCCTTGTCTAACAGGTACGTGAGTCTGGTAGCTTCTGGCTCCGGAAGGATTGATGTGGTCAGCTTTGGCAGTGACAACTCATAAGATCAAAGTGTCTTTTGAAAACAGCATTGCTACTGACAGCCCCAAGCTTGATTAGATTGTGACTGGATTAGAGGGCCCCAGTGCAATTAGCTGCTTCTCTAGCTTCCCCTCCTCCCATGCTGGGCAGAGGCTGCCATGCAGAGCCAGATGCAGGCAGGGGTATAAATCCCCTCTTCTTGTGTTTGGGATAATTTGATTTCTGTCTAGTCAAAGGCCTTGCTTGGGCTGCCTGTGTCACAGTCTGTGTTACTCTCTGTTTTTTGGCAGCCCCAGCAGCATAATATTTCTGCCTGCCACAGAGAAGTTTTGGTTAAGAGCAAAGGCAGGAGCAGTGCAACCTGGGGTCGGGGTCCAGCCTCGGGGGAGAAGACGGATGAGGGGGAAGATGGCAGGGAAGGGATGTAAGGGAAAGTAAGGCTGAAGAGAGCCTAGCTCATTCCAGAGGGGCTGTTAAAAACCTCTACACCTGAGATTCCTGCATCAGGTCTACTAGATATAAAACTCAAAGATGTAGAACTTGTGTTGGGGAGGAGAAAAGACAATATATATATTTTTTGATACAATTGTGAGTAGTAGAAGTCACATACCTCAGGAGTAAGAGACTCACAGCTCTAGTCTTACCTCTGCTTCTTACTAGCTGTCTGGTCCTAGGAGAGTCATTTCACACCCCTGACATTTGTTTTCATCATCTGTAAGACCAGACGGCTGGACTAGATGAGCTCTAAAGTCCTTTTGGGGCTGGTATTCCATGAGTCTGTTTGGTAAGTATTAGTAGGGCCTGTAATGCCCTATTTAAAATTTTATAAAGGCAGGTATGGTGGCTCACACCTGTAATTCCATCACTTTGGGAGGCCAAGGTGGGTGGATCACTTGAGGTCAGGAGTTTGAGATCAGCCTGGCCAACATGGTGAAACTTTGTCTCTACTAAAAATATAAAACAAAAACAAACCAGTCATGGTGACGCATGCCTGTAGTCCCAGCTACTCAGGAGGCCGAGCTGGGAGGATCTCTTGAACCTGGGAGGTCAAGGCTGCAGAGAACCGAGATTGCTCCACTGCACTCCAGTGTGGGTGACAGAGTTAGACTCCATCTCAAAAAAAAAAAAAGTAAATAAAATTTTGTAAGTTATAAATACACACACACACATTTGGAATCAGTTTATTGGTTAAAAGTTAACCAATAAATTTGAGTTAAGGCTAAATTTCCCCATCTATAAAGTGGGAATAAATATAGTACCTATTTCATAGAGTTATTGAGAAATTAGGTAATACATAGAAAGTACTTACATAGGACTTGTTCTGTAGTAACTGCTTAAATACAATAGCTATTGTTGTTGTTATTAGTATTATGGGACTGTCCACATATATGCCCATTTGACCAAATGACAAGTAGAAAAATACACATTGAATTCTTACTGAACATGTGCAGCATGCCCAGCACTCTGGTGGCTCTAGGGGAATGCAATATGTAAGAGCTGCCCTGTTCTTGCTGGGCAGATAAGATAAAAAAAATCTGGAACTCTTAAATAGCACTGAGAGGCTGTGCGTACTCAATGACTAGGCTCAGTAATGCAGAAGTTCAGAGAAGTGTTGGAGAATTTAGAGAGGGCTTCACAGGAGGAGTGAGACTTGAAGGATAAGCAGATTTTAGGGGAGGGGATGGAGTGGACATTTTGGGCGAGGAGAAGGCAATGACATGAATGGAGTGAACATGGTGGGTGAGATGCAGTCCTTTCCACTCTATATGTGTGTGAAGAGTCTTCCTTCATTCCTGATGTATTAGTCAAGCCTGCTAACTATTAGCTTGCTCATAACCTTGCTGGAGCTGGGACTTGTGTGTGTGTGAACATATTTGTGTTCTTGTGTGTTGCTGTTTTAGAATCTGTCAAAAATATGGATGACTCCCTTCCTAGGGCCAAGTCTTATTTAATTCTTTGAATTTCAACAAGATAGGCATTTCAGGAAGTCAAGAGATTGTTAGAAGGTTCACACTGTTCCTTTATTCCTTTTCCAACCCAGCATCAAGCAATAGTCAGATATTATTTGTACTTCTTCCAGGCTTTCGTTAAAGGTGGAATTTTCTCAAGTGTCTGAACAGTCTGGGGCTCTTGAAGGCAAATCCAGGCAGATCTGCTCACAGTTCCCAGTCAAGCTTTGTGGGCACAATTAGCATTGGTGGAGGTGGTGGTGACAGTGGGAAGGGGTCATGACACCACTTATTGCCTTCCCTGGGGCAGAAATCATGGGCTTGTCATGCATTGCATTATAACTCTCTTGCCTCAATTGGGATGCTAATAGAAGCATAAAGATCAAGCCAGCCTGGTTTCTAAATAAAGAGGCTCAGAAGACATTCTGTCATTGTTACATTTTCTTCCTTTTCAGACAGCCTGTCTTCAGGGAAATGGGCACCTGATGCTGGTTAATTTACTTAAGAACAATAGACAGGATCATCTTCAATTTCATCTGTTTCCTAAGAGAAAGGAAAAAAATCACTTTTTGGTAATGTCAGAAATTCTGAGGATCTTCCTTAATGTTCTGTCACTTTTTGGATGCCAGCCAGTCAGAGTAGGAGGCGAGGGTGGTTCAGTGCCAGGTGTCACACTGTGTGTGGGGCTCTGTGCTAGGTGCTGAGGGTGGGTGGATCTTAAGAGGATCTTGTGTATCCCTGAAGCCCTAGTGGAGTAGGTGTTGAGACTGGGAATGGACTGAGAATGGAGGTGTCTCTGGCAGGTGATTCAACAATGACTTCAAGTAGTGCGACCTCCACTTAGGAGTTTTAATATTCTCTAATAATTATTGATTACTGAATACACTTGTGTTTATTCATCCAGTTTTCAGCTAATATTTTTTCAGGATGTAATGTGTGCTGGGCACTCTGTTAGGCATTGACTCTAACTGTGAACAAGGCAGGCCTGGTTCCTGCCCCACATGGAGCCTACATTTTAATAGGGCAGGCAGATAATAAATGAGTAAATGGAAAATAAACAAAATACTTAAAGATTGTAATAACTGCCACAAAGGAACCACATGGAGTGTTGTAATGTAGAGGAAAGGGAATACTACTTCATGCCTTCTTCCCACCCCCAGCTACTTATAGCTCCTTTTCCCCTAACCCTTAGGTTATCATCAAATTTCTGACTGTAATGAGAAATTAGAAGCTTTTAGATGTGAACTCCTTCATCTTCCTGCCACTAAATCTGAAAACATTAATACATTTTCTTCCCCTTGTTAACAATAGAGGATGTATTCCTTTTCTACTAAATGCCAATCTTTCCATTATCTTCTGGATCTCACCCCTTCTTATCCTCTCAAGGATTGCACTTATTTGATGATTTGCATTCTCTCCAGCATTATTAACTTCCCTTTCTCTGCTGGGTCATCCCTATACTATACAAGAACACCCTGATATCTCCAAATCTCAAAAATCCCTTTATGGATCTCACTTCTCTATCCAGGTACATTTCTCTGTCCCATTTCATACCCAACTGACATGAACACATCTCACACACCTTCTCTACTTCCTTCTCTCCCATTTAATTAAACATTCACTTGCAGCCATAAAAAAGAATGAGATCATGTCCTTTGCAGGGACATGGATGGGGCTGGAGGCCATTATATCCTTAGCAAACTGACACAGGCACAGAAAACTAAATGCCACAGGTTCTCACTTACAAGTGGGAGCTAAATCATGAGAACACATGAACACATAGAGGGGAACAACACATATTGGGGCCTTTTGGAGGATGGAGGTTGGGAGGAAGAAGAGGATCAGGAAAAATAACTAATGGGTACTGGGCTTAATACCTGGGTAATGAAATAATCTGTACAACAAACCCCCATGACACAAGTTTATCTATGTAACAAACCTGCACCTGTACCCCTGAACTTAAAATAAAAGTTAAAACAAGCAAAAATATAAGTGATATCTCATTTGGGGTTTGATTTGCATTGCACTAATGATTAGTTTTGTTGAGCAGCTTTTCATGTGCTTATTGGCCATTTTACATCTTCTTTAGGGAAATGTCTATTCAAGTTTTTTGCCCATTTTTAAATCAAGTGTTTGTTTTGTTGTCATTGAATTGTTCTTTGTATATTCTGGGTATTAATCCCTTAACAAAGACGTGATTTGCAAGTATTTTATCCCATTCTGTGGGTTGCATTTTGACTTGGTTAATAGTATCCTTCACTGTGCAAAACTTTAAAAAATTTAAATCCACAAAAAACGCTAAACACTCACCATACTTCTTCCAATAAACCCCTATCAAGGTTGTACTTGGCTATTCCTTTGTAAGTAATTTCTCCTCTTAGCAAGCTCCTTTCAAAATCTTCTCTTCGTCTTTTGTGTCATCCAGCTCTCTACTGTACTACATGTGGATTTCTTTTTATTTATCATATCTGGAATGTTTTACTTCCTGCATTTTGGGATTTATATTTCTTACTAGCACTATAAAATTTGTGAAATCCCATTATCTTGAATATTGTCTCTCCTCCATTCTCTGTATTTTTCCTCCTGGGATTCCAATCATACATATATATTAGGTTATCTCATTCTATTCTCAATGCCTCTTAACTTCTCTTTTATATTTTCTTCTTCATTTCCCTTTGCTACCTTCTACCAAGTCTTTGGATATATCTTCTAGCTAATGAATTCTCTCCTAAATTGAGTCTAAAACTGTTGTTTAGCGTCCATCAAGTTTTTAATTTTTTGTTTGTTTGTTTGTTTGAGACAGAGTCTCGCTCTGTCACCCAGGCTGGAGTGCAGTGGCCGGATCTCAGCTCACTGCAAGCTCCGCCTCACGGGTTTACGCCATTCTCCTGCCTCAGCCTCCCGAGTAGCTGGGACTACAGGCGCCCACCACCATGCCCGGCTAGTTTTTTGTATTTTTTTAGTAGAGACGGGGTTTCACCGTGTTAGCCAGGATGGTCTCGATCTCCTGACCTCGTGATCCGCACATCTCGGCCTCCCAAAGTGCTGGGATTACAGGCTTGAGCCACCGCGCCCGGCCAAGTTTTTAAATTTTTATATTTTTCATTACTAATAGTTCCATTTCCTCTAAAGCTTGTTTCTTTTCTAATAGTTTCTTGTTGAATGTTTATCTTTGTAATTGAATCATTTATTTCTTTAAACACATTATACATAGATTTAAAAAATATTCTGCATGTAACTGTCTCACATCCTTGGGATCCTTAGGGTTCAAAATCTATTGCTTCATGTTTCAGCTGATTTTCACTCATAGTGGCTTCTCTTGTATTTACTTTTTTATTGTGGTTATATATATATATAAATTAACATTTTAACAGTTTTAAGTGTACAGTTTAGTATGTTAAGTACATTCACTGTTGTGCAATTATTACTACTATCAACCTCCATCACTATTCTTCTTTATTTCTACCTCCAGGCACACTGGTCTTTTTTGTTTGTATAACCGCCAAGCTCTTCCCTCCTCTGGGTCTTTGCAGATGGTATTCCTTTTGTTAGAAAAGCCTCTCCCATGTTCTTCACATGGCCCTTTCCTTCTCAGTTTACATGTTACTACTACAGAAAGGCCTTCTCCCATTGCTGTATCTAACTTACACTTTCATTTGATACTCTCTATCCCAGCCTCTTGCTACTGGGTAACGTTTGTTGCATATACATTTTAAACTACTCCAGTTAAATTCAGAGTTTTTTTTTCTTTTATGACCCATGCTTTTGTGTATTATTTAAGAAATCTATTCTTATCCCAATATCATAAAGATTTATATGTGTTTCCTTCCAAAATTTAAAGTTTTGTCTTAAAACTTAAATCTTTCTATACTTTTATATGTGTATGATATAAGGTATAATTCTGACTTGATATTTTTTCCCATGGAAAGGTATTTGTTCCATCAATACTTGTGAATTGTCCATCCTTTTACACTGATTTGTAATATCTTCTCTGTCATATTCTATGTTTCCACAAGTGCATGCATCTATTATGGCCTTTTGTTTTGTCTCATTGATCTATTTTTAAATTTGTATGTTAATACCATTCTGTCTTTATCAATTCGGATTGTATTCAGTTACATACAAGCTTATTGAAACATCTTAATAAAATAAGAGCTTATTTCCCTTCTGTGACAAAAAATACAGAAGTAGGCAGCCTATGACTAGTGCAGCAACTTGAGAAAATCTTAAGAATCCAAGATCAGATTGCATTCCAAGATGGCTGAGTAGAAACAGCTCCGGTCTGCAGCTCCCAGCATGATCGATGCAGAAGACAGGTGATTTCTGCATTTCCAACTGAGGTACCTGGTTCTTCTTACTGTGACTGGTTGGACAGTGCAGGGCGGGGCATCGCCTCACCTGGGAAGCACAAGGGGTCTGGGGATTTCCCTTTCCTAGCCAAGGGAAGCCGTGACAGACCCTACCTGGAAAAACGGGACACTGCCACCCAAATACTGCCCTTTTCCAAAGGTCTTAGCAAACGGTACACCAGGAGATTATATCCCATGCCTGGCTCAGAGGATCCCACGCACGTGGAGCCTCGCTCACTGCTAGCACAGCAGTCTGAAATTGACCTGTGAGGCAGCAGCCTGGCAGGGAGAGAGGCATCCACCATTGCTGAGGCTTGAGTAGGTGAACAAAGCAGCTGGGAAGCTCGAACTGGGTGGAGCCCACCACGGCTCAGCAAGGCCTGCTGCCTCGGTAGACTCCACCTCTGGGGGCAGGGCATAGCTGAACAAAAGGCAGCAGAAACTTCTGCAGACTTCAACGTCCCTGTCTGACAGCTCTGAAGAGAGCAGTAGTTCTCCCAGCACAGTGTTTGAGCACTGAAAATGGGCAGACTGCCTCCTCAAGTGGGTCCCTGACCCCCGTGTACCCTAACTGGGAGACACCTCCCAGTAGGGGCCAACTGACACCTCATACAGGTGCCCCTCTGGGACGAAGCTTCCAGAGGAAGGATCAGGCAGCAATATTTACTGTTCTGCAATATTTGCTGTTCTGCAGCCTCCACTGGTGATACCCAGTCAAACAGGGTCTGGAGTGGACCTCCAGCAAATTCCAACAGACCTGCAACTGAGGAACCTGACTTTTAGAAGGAAAACTAATAAACAGAAGGAATAGCGTCAACATCAACAAAAAGGAGATCTACACCAAAACCCCATCTATAGGTCACCAACATCAAAGACCAAAGGTAGATAAAACCACAAATATTGGGAGAAACCAGAGCAGAAAAGCTGAAAATTCTAAAAACCAGAATGCCTCTTCTCCTCCAAAGGACTGCAGCTCCTTTCCAGCAACGGAACAAAGCTCGATGGAGAATGACTATGATGAGCTGACAGAAGTAGGCTTCAGAAGGTCAATAATAACAAACTTCTCCGAGCTAAAGAAGGATGTTAGAACCTATTGCAAGGAAGCTAAAAACCTTGAAAAAAGATTAGACGAATGGCTAACTAGAATAAACAGTGTAGAGAAGACCTTAAATGACCTGATGGAGCTCAAAACCATGGCATGAGAACTACGTAATGCTTGCACAAGCTTCAATAGCCGATTCAATCAAGTGGAAGAAAGGGTATCAGTGTTTGAAGACCAAATGAATGAAATAAAGCTAGAAGAGAAGTTTAGAGAAAGAAGAGTAAAAAGAAACAAACAAAGCCTCCAAGAAATATGGGACTGTGTGAAAAGACGAAATCTATGTTTGATTGGGGTACCTGAAAGTGACAGGGAGAATGGAACCAAGTTGGAAAACACTCTTCAGGATATTATCCAAGAGAACTTCCCCAACCTAGAAAGGCAGGCCAACATTCAAATTCAGGAAATGCAGGGAACATCACAAAGATATTCCTTGAGAAGAACAACCCCAAGACACGTAATTGTCAGATTCACCAAGGTTGATGAAGACATTTAAGGCCAACAAAATTATTGCTAATTTTGTTTTTTAAAAATATAGAAGCTTTGCTAAACTCTTTTTTTTTCTCTATTGTTGTTTGGGCTTTATATGTAGATAAGCATATGATGATCATATCATCTGTAAGTAAAGAAAATTTCATTTCTTACTTTCCAAATCCGTCTTTCTCTTTTTCTTTCTTTCTTTCTTTCTTTCTTTCTTTCTTTCTTTCTTTCTTTCTTTCTTTCTTTCTTTCTTTCTTTCTTTCTTTCTTTC
>NW_012113808.1:6500388-6510310 GCF_000951035.1 Colobus angolensis palliatus
TCTCTCTGTGTTTCTCTCCCTCCCTCCTTCCCTCTCTCTTTTTCTTTTCTTTTTTCTTTTCTTGTTGCATTGCACTGTTAAAAACCTTGAGTACAGAAGCCAGGCATGGTGGCTCATGCCTATAATCCCAGCATATTGGGAGGCCGAGGTAGGTGGATCACAAGGTCAGGAGATTGAGACCATCCTGGCTAACATGGTGAAACCCATCTCTACTAAAAATACAAAAATTATCCACGCATGGTGACATGTGCCTGTAGTCCCAGCTACTTGGGAGGCTGAGGCAGGAGAATCACATGAACCTAGGAGGCAGAGGTTGCAGTGAGCCGAGATTGTTCCACTGCACTTCAGCCTGGGCGAGACAGTGAGACTCTGTCTCAAAACAAAACAAAACAAAAAACAAAAACCTTGAGTACATTTTGTAAATCTGTGGCAAAATCAGAGATTTTTATATTGTTCCTGACTTTAATGGAAGTGCTTTAAATATTTCACAACTTAGTGTGTTTGTTATATTGTAAAGTTTTGGTATATATCCTCTACCCTGCTAAAACATACAATGTGGCCAGTGCAGTGGCTCATACCTGTAATCCTAGCACTTTGTGAGGCCGAGGCAGGTGCATCACTTGAGGCCAGGAGTTCAAGACCAGCCTGGCCAACATGGTGAAACCCCAGCTCCACTAAAAATACAAAAATTAGCTGGACGTGGTGGCATGCACCTGTAGTCTCAGCTACTTGGGAGGCTGAGGCAGAAAAATTCCCTGAACCCAGGAGGCGGAGGTTGCAGTGAGCCGAGATTGAGCCAGTGCACTCTAGGCAACAGAGAGAGACTCTGTCTCAAACAACAATAACAACAACAACAACAACAACAAAAACCAAAGAAATGGCCACATACAGTGCCTTTTAATTTTTAATTTCTAATTTGCTGACAGTTTTTTTTTAAACGAAGAGATATATGAATTTTGTCAAATGTTTTTCTGTTTCAAGTAAAAGTATTATATGGATATTGTCTTACTCAATTTTATTTTCTATCTTACTCCATTTTATGTTGCTGTAACAGAATATCACAGACTGGGCACTTTATAATGAACAAAAATTTATTTGGCTCACAGTTCTGGGGGCTGAGAAGTCCAAGAGCATAGCACCAGCATCTGGTGCTGCATCATCCTGTGGTGGAAGGAGAACAGTCAAGAGGGCATGAGAGCAAGAGAGCAAGAGGTGGCCAAACTTGCTCTTATAACAAGCCCACACCCCTGATAGCCAACCCACTTGTGTGATAGTGACATCAATCCATTCATGAGGCACTCATGACCTAACTGCCTCTTTTTAAAATTAATTTTATTTATGTTTATTTCTTATTTCCATAGGTTTTTGTGGAACAGGTGGTGTTTGGTGACATGAATAAGCTTCTTAGTGGTGATTTCTGAGATTTTGGTGCACGCAACCAGTGTACACTGTACCCAATTTGTAATCTTTTATCTCTTAACCCCTCCCATCCTTTCCCCCAAGGCCCCAATGTCTATTGTATCATTCTTATGCCTTTGCATCCTCATAGCTCAGCTCCCACTTATGAGTGAGAACATATGATATTTGATTTTCCATTCCTGAATTACTTCACTTAGAACAATGGTCTCCAATTCCATCCAGGTTGCTGTGGATGCCATTATTCTGTTCCTTTTTATAGCTGAGTAGTATTCTATGGGAGACATATATCTATATATCTGTATCTCTCTATATCTACATATCTATATCTCTATAGAGATATATCTATAGAGATATAGATATATATATCTTTCTCTCACAATTTCTTTTCCACTCAGTGATTGAAAGGCATTTGGGCTGGTTCCATATCTTTGTGATTGTGAATTGTGCTATATAAACATATGTGTGCAAGACTCTCTTTTGTATAATCACTTCTTCTGGGTAGATACCCAGTAGTGGGATTGCTAGATCAAATAGTAGTTCTACTTTTATTTCTTCAAGGAATCTTCACATTGTTTTCTATAGCGATCATACTACATTCCCATCAGCAGTGTAAAAGTATTCCCTTTCCACCACTTCCCTGCAAACATCTATTATCTTTTGATTTTTTTGATTATGGCCATTCTTGCAGAAGTAAGGTGGTATTGCATTGTTGTTTTGATTTGCATTTCCCTGATCATTAGTGACATTGAGCACTTTTTCATATATTTTTTGGCCATTTCGTATGTTTTCTTTCGAGAATTGTCTGTTCATGTCCTTAGCCCACTTTTTGAAGGGATTTTTTTTCTTGATACTTTGTTTGAGTTCTTTGTAGATTCTGGATATTAGTCCTTTTTCAGATGTATAGATTGCAAAGATTTTCTCCCACTCTGTGGGTTGTCTGTTTACTCTGCTGATTGTTTCTTTTGCTGTGCAGAAGCTTTTTAGTTTAATTAAGTCCCATCTATTTACCTTTGTTTTTGTTGCATTTGCTTTGGGTTCTTGATCATGAAGTCTTTGCATAACCAATGTCTAGAATGGTTTTTCTGATGCTATCTTCTGGAATTTTCATGGTTTCTGGTCTTAGATTTAAGTTCTTGATCCATCTTTAGTTGATTTTTGTATAAGGTGAGAGATGAGGATCCAGCTTCATTCTTCTACACGTGGCTTGCCAATTATCCCAGCACCATTTGTTGAATAGGGTGTCCTTTCCCCACTTTATGTTTTTGTTTTTGTTTTTTGTTGAAGATCAGTTGGCTGTAAATATTTGGCTTTATTTCTGGGTTCTCCATTCTGTTCCTGGTCTATGTGCCCATTTTTATACCAGTACTGTGCTGTTTTAGTGACTATAGCCTTGTAATATAGTTTGAAGTCGGGTAATGTGATGCCTCCAGATCTGCTCTTTTTGCTTAGTTTTGCTTTGGCTATGTGGGCTCTTTTTGGGTTTCATATGAATCTTATGATTGTTTTTTCTAGTTCTGTGAAGGATGATGATGGCATTTTGATGGAAATTGCTTTAAATTTGTAGATTGCTTTTGGCAGTATAGTCATTTTCACAATATTGATTGTTCCCATCCATGAGTATGGGATGTGTTTCCATTTGTTTTTGTCATCTATGATTTCTTTTGGCAGTATTTGGTAGTTTTCCTTGTAGAGGTCTTTCACATCCTTGGTTAGGTATATTTCTAAGTCTTTTATTATTATTATTATTATTTGCAGCTATTGTAAAAGGAGTTGAGTTCTTGATTTGATTCTCAGCTTGGTCGCTGTTGGTGTAGAGCAGAACTACTGATTTGTGTACATTAATTTTGTATCCTGAAACTTTGCTGAATTCATTTATCAGTTCTAGGAACTTTTTGGAGGAGTCTTTAGGGTTTTCTAGGTATACGATCATATCAGCAAGCAGCGACAGTTTGACTTCCTTTTTACTAATTTAGATGCCCTTTATTTCTTTCATTTGTCTGATTGCTGTGGCTATGACTTCCAGTACCATATTGAATAGAAGTGGTGAGAGTGGGCATCCTTGTCTGTTCCAGTTCTTAGGGGGAATGCTTTCAACTTTTCCCCATTCAGTATCGTCTGTTGGTTTGTCATAGATGGCTTTATTCCAGTAAGGTATGTCCCTTCTATGCCGATTTTGCTAAGGGTTTTAATCATAAAGGGATGCTGGATTTTTGTCAAATGCTTTTTCTGCATCTATTGAGATGATCATGTGATTTTTGTTTTTAACGCTAATGTATTTAACATTTAACAATAAATGTATCACATTTATTGGCTTGTGTATGTGAAACAACCCCTGCATGCCTGGTATGAAACCCACTGGATCATGGTGGATTATCTTTGATATGCTGTTGGATTCAGTTAGCTAGTATTTTGTTAAGGGTTTTTGCATCTATATTCATCAGGAATATTGATCTTCAGTTTTCTTTTTTTGTTATGTTCTTTCCTGGTTTTGGTATTAGGGTGATACTGCCATCATAGAATGATTTAGGGAGGATTCCCTCTTTCTCTATCTTGTGGAATAATGTCAATAAGATTGGTACCTATTCTTCTTTGAATATTTGATAGAATTTAGCTGTGAATCCATCTGGTCCTGGACTTTTTTTTATTGACAATTTTTAAATTACTATTTCAATCTTGCTGCGTGTTATTGGCCTGTTCAGAGTTTCTATTTCTTCCTGGTTTAAACTGGGAGGGTTGTATATTTCCAGAAACTTATCCATCTCCTCTAGATTTCCTAGTTTATGCACATAAAGATGTCATAGTAGTTTTGAATGATCTTTTATATTTCTGTGGTATCAGTTGTAATACCTCCTGTTTCAGTTCTAATTGATCTAATTTGGATTTTCTCTCTTCTTTTCTTGGTTAATCTTGCTAATGGTCTATCAATTTTATTTACCTTTTTGAAGAACCAGCTTTTTGTTTATATTTTGTATATTTTGTTTCAATTTCATTTAGTTCTGCTCTGATCATTGTTATTTCTTTTCTTCTGTTGGGTTTGGGTTTGGTTTGTTCTTGTTCTCTAGTTCCTTGAGGTGTGACCTTAGATTATCTGTTTGTGCTGGTTCAGACTTTTTGATGAAGACATTTAAGGCTATGAACTTTCCTCTTAGAACTGCCTTTGCTGTATTCCAGAGGTTTTGATAGGTTGTGTCACTATTATTCAATTCAAAGAATTTTAAAATTTCCATCTTAATTTCATTGTTGACCCAATGATCATTCAGGAGCAGGTTATTTAATTTCCATGTATTTGCATGGTTTTGAGGGTTCCTTTTGGAGTTGATTTCCAATTTTTTTCCACTGTGGTCTTAGAGAGAACTTGATATAATTTCAAGTTTATTAAATTTATTGAGACTTGTGTAGTGGCCTATCAGTTGGTCTATCATGGAGAATGTTCCTTGTACTGATGAATATAATGTATATTCTGCAGTTGTTGGGTAGAACGTTCTGTATATATCTGTTAAGTCCATTTGTTCTAGGGTATTGTTTAAGTCCATTGTTTCTTTGTCGACCTTCTCTCTTGATGGCCTGTCTAGTGCTGTCAGTGGAGTATTGAAGTTCTCCACTATTATTCTGTTGCTATCTCTCATTTCTTAAGTCTAGCAGTAATTGTTTTATAAATTTGGTAGCTCCAGTATTAGGTGTATATATATTTAGGATTGTGATATTTTCCTGTTGGACAAGTCTTTTTATCATTATATAATGTCCCTCTTTGTCTTTTTAAAAAACTGCTGTTGCTTTAAAGTTTGTTTGGTCTGATATAAGAATAGCTACTCCTGCTCACTTTTGGACTCCATTTCCATGGAATATCTTTTTCCACACCTTTACCTTATGTTCATGTGAGTCCTAATGTGTTAGGCAAGTCTCCTGAAGACAGCAGATTCTTGGTTGGTGAATTCTTATTCATTCTGCTATTCTGTCTCTTTTAAGTGGAGCATTTAGGTCATTTACATTCAATGTTAGTATTGAGATGTGAGGTACTATTCTGTTCATCATGCTATTTGTTGCCTGAATATCCTTTTTTAAAAATTTATTTATTGTGTTTTTGTTTTATAGGTCCTGTGAGATTTATGCTTTAAGGAAGTTCCATTTTGGTGTATTTTGATAATTTGTTTCAACATTTAGAGCTCCTTTTAGCAGTTCTTGGAGTGCTGGCTTGGTAGTGGCAAATTCTCTCAGCATTTGAAAAAGATTGTCTTTCCTTCATTTATGAAGCTTAGTTTTGCTGGATACAAATTCTTGGCTAATAATTGTTTTGTTTAAGGAGGCTGAAGATAGGGCCCCAATCCCTTCTAGCTTGTAAGGTTTCTGCTGAAAAATCTGTTGTTAACCTGATAGGTTTTTCCTTGTAGGTTACCTGGTACTTTTACCTCAGAGTTCTCAAGATTCTTTCATTTGTCTTGACTTTAGATAACCTGATGACTATGTGCCCAGGCAATGATCTTTTTGCAATAAATTTCACAGGTGCTGTTTGAGCTTCTTGTATTTGGAAATCTAGATCTCTAGGAAGGCTGGGTGGGGAAGTTTTCCTCGGTTATTCCTTCAAATATATTTTCCAAACTTTTAGATTTCACTTCTTCCTCAGGAACACTAATTATTCTTAGGTTAGGTTGTTCAACATAATCCCAAACTTCTTGGAGACTTTGTTTATTTTTGAAATTCTTTTTTCTTTGTCTTTGTTTGATTGGGTTAATTTGAAAACCCCCGTCTTTCCTAAAAATAGAAAAATTAGCCAGGCATGGTGGCGGGCACCTGTAGTCCCAGCTACTTGGGAGGCTGAGGCAGGAGAATGTCCTGAACCCAGTAGGCAGAGGTTGCAGTGAGCTGAGATTGCACCACTGTACTCCAGCCTGGGTGACAGAGCAAGATCCTGTCTCAAAAAAAAAAAAAAAGTAAAAAGAAAAGAACACCTTGTCTTGTCTTTGAGCTCTCCAGCTCTTTTTTCTGCTTGTTTGATTCTATTGCTGAGACTTTCCAGTGCATTTTGCATTTCTCTAAGTGTGTCCTTCATTTCCAGAAGTTGTGGTTGTTTCTTATTTATGCTTTCTATTTTACTGAAGATTTTTCCCTTCATATCTTGTATCTTTTTTAAAAAATTTCATTAAATTGGACTTTAATTTCTCTGATGCCTCCTCGATTAGCTTAATTATCAACCTTCTGAGTTCTTTTTCTGGCAATTCAGGGATTTCTTCTTGGTTTGGATCCATTGCTCATGAGATACTGTGATCTTTTGGGAGTGTTAAAGAACCTTGTTTTGTCATGTCAGCAGAATTGTTTTTCTGGTTCCTTCTTATTTGGATAGACTATATCAGAGGGAAGATCTGGGACTCAAGGGCTGCTGTTCAGATTCTTTTGTCCCACAGGGTGCTCCCTTGATGTAGTACTCTCTCCCTTTTCCTAGAGATGTGGCTTCCTGAGAACGAAACGGTAGTGATTGTTATTTCTCTTTTGTATGTAGCCATCCAGAGGAGCTACCAGGTTCCACGTTGGTACCGGGGGGCTGTTTGCACAGAGTGAGCTGTTTTCAGGTCTCTTAGCTGAGGATAGCAGCACCTGCACTGGTGGAGGTGGCAGGGGAGTGAAATGAACTCTATGAGGATCCTTAGTTATAGTTTTGTTTATTGAACTAGTTTTGTGCTGGTTGGCCTCCTGCCAGGAGGTGGCACTTTCAAGAGAGCATCAGCTGTGGTAGTATATGGGAGGATCACATGGTGAGCAGGGGCCCTAAGAGCACCCAAGAGAATATGTGCTTCAGCTACTAGGGCTAGTAGAGAAAGACTATCAGGTGGGGGCAGGGTTAGGTGTGCCTGAGCTCAGACTCTCCCTGGGCAGGGCTCGCTGTAGGGGTTGGGGATGTGGCTCTCAGGACAACGGAGTTATGTTCCCAGGGTGATTATGGTTACCTCTGCTGTGTCATGCAGGTCACCAGGGAAGCGGGAGAAAGTTGACAGTGACAGGCCTCACCCAGCTATTACACAGGCCAGTCTCACTCCCACCGTGCCCCAATTTGTTTCCAGGCAGTGGGTGAGCAGAGCTGAGAACTCGTCCCAGCCTACCAGCCTCCCAGCTGTGAAAGCAAGCAGGGCTTTCAGGTTGTGTGCCTCCCTGCCTGCCATGGCTTCTGTGCTGTGTCTGCTCTTCTGATTCACTCCTTCTGCCAAGTTCTGTCTAGGAAACTTTGTGTTCAGTTAAATTGTTACAACGTTCAGCTGGAAGTTACCTTTTCCTTGTGGTCTTTTCCCAGTTCCCCTGGTAGCCCTCCCCAAGGACCTCTGTGAGACAAAGTCAGAAATGGCTTCCCTGGGGACTGAGAGAGCCCACAGGACTCTTTCTGATGCTTCTTCTAACCCTCTATTTCGCTCTGCTCTCTAAATTGGTCTCTGCTCCACCACATTTACGTCCTTCTCACAATGCAAAATACATCCATTTCATCCCAATAGCCATGAAAGTCTTAACTTGTTTTTATATCAACTCAAAAGTTTAAAGTCCAGAGTTTGATCTAAATTAGATACAGGTGAGACTCAAGGCACAATTCATCCTGAGGCAAATTCATGTGAGCCTATGAAATTAACAAGTGATAGACTTCCACAATAAGTTATGTGCTTCCAAAACAATGGTGGGGCAGGCATAAAATACATATTTTCATCCCAAAAGGGAGAAATAGGCAGGAAGGAAGGAGTAACTATTCCCAACTAAGTCTAAAACCCAACAGGGAAAACAATGTTAAGTCTTAAAGCACCAGAGTAATCTCCTTTGACTCCATGTCCTGCATCCTGGACACACTGGGGTGGGGATTTGGCCCCCAAGGTCTCTGGTCACCAGCCTCTAACTTTTCTAGGCTCAGTCCACCCGGAGCTCTCACAGGTTGAAGTCTCATGCCTGTAGCTCTTCCAGGCTAATGCTGCAACATGGCAGTTCTACGGTTCTGGGGTCTCAGGAATGGCCCTACTCCCACAGCTCTACTAGGAATTGCCCTCCTGGGGACTTTTTGTGGTGACTCTGACCTCACATTTCTGCTTGGCATTGCCCTAACAGGGACTTTCTGAGGTGGTTCTGCCCCTGTAACAAGTCTCTGCCTGGCCTCCAGGCTGTCCATGACATCCTTTGAAGTCTAGGTGAAGAAAGCCATGCCCCTACCACTCTTCTATTCTGTACATTTGTAGAGTTAGCTCCATGCAGATGCTGTAAAGATTTACAGCTTGTACCTTCCAGAGCAATGAACTTTGGGGGACACATTCAAATCATAACAATTATCACCCTTAAATTAGTTAATATGATTTATGTAGTTAGATTTTCTAAATGTTAAATAATCCTCATGTCCTCAGATAAATTATATTGTTTTATATAAATGTAAACATACATACATACTTAATTTTATTGTGCATCACTTTATTGTGCGTCACACATGTTGCACTATTTACAGATTAAGGATTTGTGGCAACCCTGTGTCAAGCAATTCTTTTGGCACCATTTTCCCAACAGTATGTGCTCACTTCATGTCTCTATGTCACATTGTGGTAATTCTCACACTATTTGAAACTTTTTCATTTTTATTATATCTGTTATAGTGATCTGTGATCAGTGATCTTTCATATTACTATTATAATTGTTTCGGGTCATCACAAACCACGCCCACAGAGGACAGCAAACTTAATAAATGTGTGCTTTCTGACTGTTCCGTTGACTGGCTGTTTCCCTGTTTTCTACCCTCTCTTTGAGCATTACCTGAGACATAATATTGAAATTAGGCCAATTAATAACCTTAACAATGGCCTCTAAGTGTTCAAGTGAAAGGAAGAGTCACATGTTTGTCACTTTAAATCAAAAGCTAGAAATGATTAAGTTTAGTGAGGAAGGCATATCAAAAGCCAAGAGAGGCCAAAAGTGAGGCCTCTTGTGCCAAATAGTTAGCAAATTGTGAACACAAAGGAGAATTTTATGAAGGAAATTAAAAGTGCTATTCCAGCAAACAAACACACAAATGATAAGAAAGCAAAACAGTTTTATTGCTGATATGGAGATAGTTTGAATGGTCTGCATAGAAGATCAAACCAGCTACAACATTCCTTTAGGCCAAAGCCTAATCTAGAGCAAGGCCCTAACTCTCTCCAATGCTATGAAGGCTGAGAGAGGTGATATAGCTGCAGAAGAAAAGTTGAAAGTCAATAGAGGCCGGGCGCAGTGGCTCAAGCCTGTAATCCCAGCACTTTGGGAGGCCGAGACGGGTGGATCATGAGGTCAGGAGATCGAGAACATCCTGGCTAACACCATGAAACCCCGTCTCTACTAAAAAATACAAAAAACTAGCCAGGCGAGGTGGCGGGCGCCTGTAATCCCAGCTACTCGGGAGGCTGAGGCAGGAGGATCATGAGGTCAGGAGATCGAGACCATCCTGGCTAACACAGTGAAACCCTGTCTCTACTAACCATACAAAAAAATTAGCCACGCATGGTGGTGGGTGCCTGTA
>NW_012113808.1:6510360-6518805 GCF_000951035.1 Colobus angolensis palliatus
AACTGTGGCAAGTTATCTAGAAGATTTAGCTAAACTCCATCTCAAAAAAAAAAAAAAAAAGAAAGTCAACAGAGACTGGGTCATGAGGTTTAAAGAAAAAAGCCGTCTCTGTAACATAAAATGCAATGCAAAGCAGCAAGTGCTGATGTAGAAACTGTGGCAAGTTATCTAGAAGATTTAGCTAAAATAATCAATGAAAGTGGATACACTAAACAGCAGATTTTCAGTGTAGATGAAACAGCCTTCTATTGAAAGAAGATGCCATCTAGGACCTTCATAGCTAAAGAGGAGAAGTCAATGCCTATCTTCGAAACTTCCAAGAGCAGGCGGATCCTCTTGTTAGGGGTTACTACAGCTGGTGACTTTAAGTTGAAATCAATGCTTATTTACCATTCTAAAAATTCTAGGGCCCTTATGAATTATGCTACATCTATCTACTCTGCCCGTGCCCTATAAATATAAAAACAAAGTGTGTATGATGGTACCTTTATTTACATAATGGTTTACTGAACATTTTGAACCCACTGTTTAGGAATATTGCTCAGAAAAAAAGATTTCTGCTCATTGATAATGTACCTCATCACCCAAGAACTCTGATGGAGATGTACAAGGAGATAAATGTTGTTTTTATGCTTGCTAATATGACATCCATTCTGTAGCCCATGCATCAGGCAGTAATTTTGACTTTCAATATTTTTATCTGAGAAATACATTTCATAAGGTTATAGCTGCCATAGGTAATGATGCTTCCAATGGATTTGGGCAAAGTAAATTGAAAGCCTTCTGGAAATTCTTCACCATTCTAGAAGCCATTAAGAACATTTGTGATTCACTGGAAGAGGTCTAAATACCAACATTAATAGGACTTTGGAATAAGTGAATTCCAGTCCTCATGGATGACTCTGAGGGGTTCAAGATTTCAATGGAGGAAGTCACTGCAGATATGGTACAAATAACAAGAGAACTAGAATTAGAAATGGAGCCTGAAGTTGTGATTGAATTGCTGCAATCTCATGACAAAACTTGTATGGATGAGGAGTTTCTTCTTATGGATGAGCAGAGAAAGTGGTTTCTTGAAATAGAATCTATTCCTGTTGAAGATTCTGTGAACATTGTTAAAATGACAACAAAGAATTTAGGATATTCCATAAATATAGTTAACAAAGCAGCATCAGGGTTTGAGAGGATTGACTCTAAATTTGAAAGAAGTTCTACTGTGAATAAAACGCTATCAAATATCTTTGCATGGTATACGGAAATCTTTTGTGAAAGGAAGAGTCCATCAGTGGGGCAAACTTCATCGTTGTCTTATTTAAAGAAATGCCCACAGCCACTCCTACCTTCATCAGCCATCAACATAGCTGCCATCAACATGGAGGGAAAACACCCTATCAGCCAGAAGATTATGACTTGGTGAAGGCTCAGATGATTATTAGCCGGTTTAAAGCAACTAAATATTTTAAAAATTAAATATGTTCATGATTTGTTAAAACATAATATTGCACACTTAATAGACTACACTACAGTGTAAACATAACTTTTATATGCACTGGGAAACTAAAAAATTTGTGTGACTCACTTTATTGTAGTAGTCTGGAACTAAAGCTGAATTATCTCCAAGATGTGCCTGTATTTTCCTTGCACATTTCTTGACTCAATTTGCTATATTTTATTTAGATTTTTTTTGTGGATATACATAAATCTGCAATTTAAAAAAATGTATTCTCTATGTCAAGTTTAGGTAGTCTCATACTAATCTCATAAACATAAATTGTGGAGCTTTCATTCTTAAATAAATACAAGAAAAAAATTGATCAAAGTAGAAAAAAGCAAAATTAAATCAAAATAGAACAAAAATCCATGGCACATAAAAAATGTAATATACAACTGTAAAAGCAGGCTACATATAGCAATAATTACACAAATATAAAAGAATTAAACTCATTTGTTGAGACAGAGATATAAGTTCTTTACAAAATGAACACCTTCAATATAATGATACCAAAAGTTTAAAAGCAAAAAGACAGAAAAAGATATACTAGGAAAACTATAACCAAATTAAAGCTGGTATATCAATTCATATTGATTAAACAAAATGGACATTAAAACAAGTGTTATTGGGGGACCATGAGCATTGTTACAGAATAATAAAAGTAATAACAATTTATAAGAAAATATAACAATCCGGAATCTGTATGTGTATAACAATATAGTATCAAACTAGATAAAGTGAAAATTAGGATAATTATAAAATAAATAAACAAGCACACACACAATGGTAAGCAAACAAAGCAACTTGATACTACTGAGCTGCTAAGCACACCTGCCTGGAACCTACACTTTCCCTAGAGCTCTAATTAATAGAGGTAATACATTTCCTAATTTTAAAGCCCATTTGAATTAAAGTTTTGATACCTGCAGCCAAGTATCTTAACTGGTGCACAGTGCTGTAGATCCAACAAACTCAAGTAGTTCAGGTTTTAATATCTAGATGACTCTTTGTCCTTGCCATCCAGAGTTTGAGATAAAGACTAAACTTTCTTTTTTTGGGGCATTTTTATTATTTTATTTGATTTTCTAGAGTTGTAATCTTATCCCTAATTCACAGATGAAAAAAATGAGGTTAAAAAGTTGTGAAGGACTAAGGCTTATGCATTGGAATGTGATTCTTTGTTGCTATACAATTGTGAGTTATAGCATGAATTATTTAGCCTTTTCTCTGAACATTTTATTTAACAATTTATTTTTTTGTTAAAAAATGGCATTGCAGTGTAAACCTTGGAATAAATACCATTGAGAGGGGGAAATAACCAAAAATATCCATCCATAGGGAAAATGACTGTTCTTCACAGTACAAAGTCTAAGTTCAACCCTGTAAATGATTTTTATTCTCAAGTTGTATATTCTTAGTACTTGTACAGCAGATGTCTGACTCACTTTGCTACACCATCAGCTGTTGTACTGGTTATCTACTGTCATGTAACACATTACCTCAACATTTAGCAGTTTAAAACAGCAAACCTTATTTCACAGTTTCTTTGGGTGAGGAATACAGATGCATCTTAGTTGGGTCTGCTGGGTCAGGTTCTCTTGTTGGACTACAAGGAAGGTGTGTAGTGGGACTGCAGTCATCCCAATACTCCACAAGGGGGAGAGTTGACATGTAAGCTCCCTCACATGGGTATAGACAGACCTTAGGTTGATAAAGACCAAACTTTCTAACTGCTTCTCTAGACCAGAGGTATGGGAGTGAAATGGGATCTTTCTGGTTCTCTCTACATGGACATAGAAATCCTTAAAGCTTCGTACATTTTGCAGGTCTTGGCTTCATTTCCCCGTTTTGGCTGACCCTGTCCCTGAGATGGCCTTAGGTTTCCATGTCCCAGCCCCTTGAGCTCACATCTAGGTACAGTGTGCTCGTAGTCCTTCTCTGTGGGCCTATTTGGAGTATAGTGCTTTGGCTCTGAATTTCTTCTTTGCTTTCAGTACTTAAAGACTTCACTTTCTTTCCAGTCTGGCTATGTGTGTAAATGTTTTTCTTGGTTATACATTTATATGGCATTCCTGTGTAGAGGCCTCAGGGAGGTGGACTTAAGCCCGTCTGCCTTGTTGCCATATCTGTCTCATGGTTTCCCTTTTTATAGACTGGGGAACTGAGGTGTTGAGACCTTAGTCTTGCAGTCTTGCTCTAGGGAGCCAGAAGTCACCCAAGCATTTACCAGTAAGTGAGTCTAGAATACAGTTTTCCCCTTTGTACTCAGTGCATATTCCATGGAGTATAGACTGAGGAGGTGGTATTATTAATAATTATAACATTATTAATAATTAATATTACTATATTAATATCACTTATTAATAAGTGATATTAATAAGTTAAACACAGGCATGTGCCAGAAACAATGTTGTGAACAAAATGGCACCAAACTCCAGGCATGATGAACAATAGCTTGTACATGATGAATATAATGAGTGTATGAGAGAGTAGCTTACATTCATTTGCCTTAAAGCCTCAATGGCAGTTATCATTCTTTATCAAAAGAAACAAAGTATTGTGCATGACCAAATTGTCTTAGGTCAGTTACCAATAGTCATATGAGGTTTGAGGTGTTAATTGGACATTCAGCGGGAGATGTCTAGTAGTCAGCTGGTTGGTGCATGTAGATAAGAAAGATAAAAGGGCTAAGGACTGATCCCTGGGATTGTGCAACATGCACAAATAGAGGAGATGAAGAGGAACCAGCAAATGAGATTGAGAAGAAGTGACTAGTGAGGTAGAAGGAAAACAGAGAATGGTATCAAAAAGCAAAGTGAGGAAAGTGGGAGGTAGTAATCAACAATATTAAATGCTGCTGATAGATTGAGTAAGATAAGACTGAGAAGTGGCATTGGTTTTGGACAACATGGAGGTCATTAGTAACTCTGATTAGCACAGTTTTGGTGGAATGTTGGGGATATTGGCCTAATTAGGATCGGTTCAAAAGGAAAGGATGAGAGAAAGTGCAGAAAATGAGTGTGTGAAACTCTTCCAGTTTTGATTTGTGATGACCAAATAGCTGGAAGGAGACATGGAGTCCAGGGAACATTCTTTTTTGTTAAATATGAAAGATATTACAGTGCTTCAGTATAATGATGGAAATGATCCATTAAAGAGAAAAATATAACGATGCAGGAGAGAATAAGATAAATTGCTAGAATGATACCCTTTCATAAGCGAGAGGGAATAAGATACTGTGCATAAATGGAGAGGCTGGCCTTAGATTAGGAGCACAAATGGAATTATTGTCAACCATTGGTTCACGAGCCAGCCAGAATCAGAGAAGGGCTACGAGTTTCATTCTGCTCAGGACCATTCAAACACCACTGACCCATGAAAACAGCACTCATGTTCCTCACCACACATGTCATAATTATCCTTTAACTCTCTGAATGCCTCTAAGACTAGAAGATATTAAGGTGGTTAGTTCTTTTTTTTTTTTTTTTGAGATGGAGTCTTGCTCTGTCACCCAGGCAGGAGTGCAGTGGTACAATCTTGGCTCACTGCAACCTCCACCTCCTGGGTTCAAGCAATTCTCCTGCCTCAACCTCCTGAGTAACTGGGATTACAGGCGTGTACCATCATGCCCAGTTAATTTTGTATTTTTAGTAGAGACGGGGTTTTATTATGTTGACCAGGCTGGTGGAGAACTTCTGACCTCAATTGATCCACCCTCCTCGGCCTCCCAAAGTGCTGGGATTACAGGTGTGAGCCATTGCGCCAGGCTGGTTACTTCTTTTTTTAAAAATCCCGAAGAGAAGTTAATCCACAAGGACTGGGGAAAGGATATCAGTCAAATACTATGGCTTGGCTTTAAATTCCAGCAGCTGGACACATAGAGAGTGTTGCATACTTACCTAAAGAGAAAGGCTGGTGAGGGGTCCCTGCACTTCTGGACAGCAGGACCCCATTCAAATTATGTGAGTAGAATAAGAAGTTTAAATGTAATTCTTAAGCTTGGTCCTTGCAAATTTTACTCCAGGACATGACATTATTTATTGAAAATTAATTGGGTATTGGTTCTATGCCAGCTCCTGGGGAAAAATGATGAGTGGGCATTGTCTTTACATCTTTAGAACTCAGAGCCCCGTGGGAAGTCAGACACCTACTTCATGGGGCAGAGTGAGAAAAGCTTCCAGTATAGATGTGAGAAAAGGGCTAAGAAGCTGAGTGGAAGCAACTGTAGGACTTGGAGTTAATGGTGGAGGGGTGACAACTTCTACTGATTAATGAGGAGGAGAATAAGAAGGCATGGCTTGTGCTGGCTTGGCAGTAAGAATGCCCAAGCCAGCAGCTTCAAGGCTAATTAAGTGAAAAATGATGCAATTGATTTGTTTGCTTCCAGCCAAGTGGAACTTGGTCAGCATGAAAAACCAATGAGTTTTAAATTTCTCCACTTTGAGCCTATTGGATGATTTCTCTACTTTGAGCCTGCTAGATGATTTCAGCCTCTTCCCCCAAACATGCACTCTGATGTTGAAATGTTATATTATTTAAATATTTAAAATGCATAGCTGCAACTAGGCAAATGAGATTGCACCACCCACAATAGCGTATGACCGTTACCCTTGGGGATGTGGAAGTAGAGGGGGAGGTGGGGGCATTGAAAGGGTGACAAAAATGGCATGGCTGAATCTGTTTAGGTAGGTCATTTTAGTTGTGCCAAAGGGGATAAATTGTAATGAGTAAAACAAGAAGCCAGGGCCTACGAGGAGGCCACAGTGCTTGTTCAGGCAAGAACTGGGGATGGAGGTGGTAAAGTAGAGGAAGAAACATTTCCAGGAAGTTGACAGGACCAAGGATCCTATTTCACTCATGACAAATCTGCAGCACAAAAATTGATGACAGTTGTTTTATAATGAGGTTCAGACCTCAAACTCAAGCAGTTTACTGAGTTTGCTGAATTCAGTTTCCTACCAAATCCTGCATTTTAATTTAACAAAAACCTTAAAAATGGCAATAATCTGCTAAGCCCCATGTGTGTCTGGTTTTGGGGTTACAAAGAGGAAGAAGGCATAGATCTACCTGTGAGGATCCTCAGTCTCGTCTGGTCTAGTGGGGACAGATACATGAACCATGATCACAGTAGTGTAGGAGAAACGTGGCTATGTTATGCATAATGTGCCGTGGGTGCAAAGAGGACAGCCCAGGCCTAACTTTCCCAGCGGAGTCAAGGAAGGATTTCATAATTTCGAAGGATGAGTAGTGGCTTTCTGAATGATGGATCGGGGCAAGAAGGGGATTTTAGACAAAGGGAAAAGTATGGGCAAAGGCACGGAGGTGTGGCAGTGTGTATCATGTCCAGAGGCGTGTGGCATAATGGTAGACAGTGTGGACTGGAGTTAGCTTGTGTTTAAATTCTGGATCTTTCAATTCTATGACCTTGTACAAGTTACTTAACTTCCTGTGCCTCAGTTTCCTCATCTGTTGAATGTTGTTATTAATACATAGGGTTATTATGAGGGTTAATAACACTACCTGTAAATTACCTAGAACATTTCCTGGTGTGTTGTAAATTCTCAATCAATGCTAGCAGTTATTATTTGAAAACATATTTGGGAGTTAAAGAGGGATGTGGAAGACTGGAGGGTGTAGCTATTTGCTGTTACTGCTTTTTCTTTAGAATATTCATGGGTGTCAAATACCATAGAAGAGAGGGCTCCTAGGACCAGGCAATGCTTTAGTAAAAACTAGGCATTAAATTTTTTAGGACTTGGAGGAGGAAATTTGAACTCCAAAACAAATGGTGAAACCTGGTCTTTAATCCCGGGTGTTTCAGTCCATCCTCTGGAGCAAATCGACTAATTACAAATCGCAACATTTCAACAGCTGAATTCAAACAACATATTCCTCTGTGAAGCCATTCCTCACTCTCACTGATTTTAAGGACAAGGCTTGTCTAATAAATTGGAAGAAATAATAAAACATGAGCCCCCAGTGCGGCCTCTTCCTAGGTACAGAACGGTGCTTTGGGTTTCACTGAGCCTCCCTTTCAATCTGTGCAAACTAATGGTTTCCCTTTATTCCCCAAGTTATACTTAACAACAATTGTGCTGGGGAGATTCTGGTCTAGTTGAGACCCCCAGGCCTCCAGTAAAGGAAAGAACTGAAAAGTGCTGAGATTATTTACTCATTTGACTTGTACAATAGTTTCTCTTCGGGGCATCTTGTTAGTCAAGTTTCTGAACCAAAAATTTCTGCTTTTGGGGGGATAAGAGGATGAGCATTTTGGAACTTCTCTTTGTTCTTATACTAAGAGGCATCAATGACTAATAAAAGTGTTTTTTTTCCCTCTCATCACCTCTACTTTCCCATTCTAGACCCATCAATGTTGGCCAAATCTCACTAGAGTTTCTTAATTGGTGAGAAGTATTCACCACACTCTTTCTCTACTGGGTCTCTGGGGACTGGAAGCACAACAATGAATCAAAGAAGCATAAAATAAATGTGTTAAACACCTTCTCTGTGCTGTGTTCCCAGCTAGGCACTGTGAGAAATAATAGTAGCTACCAATGTATTTAGTGTTTGCATATGTGTGCATATATGTGCATGCGTGTACATGCCAGCCTCTAAGCAGTTTACATTCATATTCTCATTTAATCTTCACAAGTCTGTGAGGTAGGAATTGTTACGTCCAATTTACTGATGAGGAGGCTGAAAGTCAGATTTTAAATAATGTATTCAAGGTCATTAAATTAGGCAGATGCAGTCTTAGGACTTGAACACAAGTCTTTCAGACTCCAAAGGTCTCTTCCTTAACCACTGTGATACCCTGCCACCCTGATGCTAAAGAAGCACAGGCTTGGTCCTTGTCTACATGGAAGACATTGTGCTAGTTTTTATTGACTCTTACAGGAAAAACCTCCAGGGATTAACATTGGCCAGAACCTCGATCTTGGACTTTTAGCCTT
>NW_012113808.1:6526265-6538132 GCF_000951035.1 Colobus angolensis palliatus
CGGAGACTGCTGTGTTAGCAATGAGGGATGCTCTGTGGGCGTGGGACCCTCCCGGCCAGGTGTGGGATATATTCTCCTGGTGTGCCTGTTTGCTTAAAGCGCAGTATTGGGGTGGGAGTCACCCGATTTTCCAGGTGTTGTGTGTCTCAGTTCCCCTGGCTAGGAAAAGGCATTCCCTTCCCCCTTGTGCTTCCCAGGTGAGGCGATGCCTCGCCCTGCTTCAGCTCTCGCTGGTCGGGCTGCAGCAGCTGACCAGCACCGATGGTCAGGCACTCCCTAGTGAGATGACCCCAGTACCTCAGTTGAAAATGCAGAAATCACCGGTCTTCTGTGTCGCTCGCGCTGGGAGTTGGAGACTGGAGCTGTTCCTATTCGGCCATCTTGCTCCGCCCTCAGTTTATGGTATTCTGTTATGGCAGCCTGAGCAGACTAACACAGATTTGGGTACTGGGAGTGGAGTTAAATGAGGCTGTGCAGAGCCTTGGGGCAAGACCTCCCTGCAGAGCCATGGGTAGGACCACTCTATAGGAATGTAGGGGTGATGCTGCTACCCCACTAGGCCTGAAGCACAGAGCATTCAGGATTCTTCTCAAGCCTCAAGATTAATGGAATTTGCCCTGCTATGTTTTGGACTTGTTTGGGACCAGCCACTCCTTCTTTCTTTCCTACTTCTCCATTTTGGAATGGAAATGTCTATCCTAAACCTGTCCCATTATTGTATTTTGGAAGCCCATAACTTGTCTAGTTTTACACGATCACAGCTGGAGAGGAATTTTGCCTCAGGATGAATTGCACCTTCAGTCTCACCTAAACCTGACTTAGATTCTGGCTGTATAGATAGTGTCAGGGAGTAGGGTGTGGTTTAGAAACATATGCAGTAGAATAAAACAAGAACTGACAGGCCTGCTGCTCAGGGCAGATGACGGAGAAAGACAGATGGATTCGTGGGAGCATTTGCATAGACTGGTGTAGATTTCTCCCGATTTAATTATCACAAAACAACAAAAGGCAGGAAGTAGGTAGTTACCCATGTTATGGACAGTGAAGCTGATGTCTTTGGAGGGGTGAAAGGACTTTGCAAGGGTTGGGAAGGGACATGGACACCCGATCCAGTGCTCATCCCCTGAGCATCCTGGCTGCTCAGCACTTACGCCGCAAGTGAGAATGCTTAGGAGATGGAGAAGAATTTGTGTAGCAAGAGAATTGTTCACCTGATTGAAATAAGAATAGTGGAAATGTCATTATTCTAAGGAGGAGGAAACAAGTGTGATAAAAACAGTACTTACAGCTTCAGACTTGGGTCTAGAATTGTGCAAGATATGGAAGATAAATAAAAGTCAACGTTTTAATACAAGGTAATATGACAGAATGATTCCTGAGAATACATCAGCACAAAGAACTTGGATGAGGAAGCAAAATTGTGGGGTGGAGGCAGGAAGATACCTAGGGGATCTAAGTAACCACACACAGGGGTCCAGATGAGCTCAGATATTTAAAGACCATGTATGAGAGATGGAAAGATGGCCAAATAACCAGGGAAACAAGAGAGGTACAGATGTACAAAAATAGTATCAGATTGGGTAAAGCCTAGGATGAGCTGCAGCTTGCAAAATTGTTATGAATGAAAAGAAAAGTTTTTTGAAGTTACTTTTGAAATCAGAAGTAGAAATAAGGGTTGAATGATAGGCCCACTGCTTGGGGCAGATGGGATCATGTTAACAGGTGACAGAGTGGGCAGTGTTATTTTGCCTCTGTATTCTCTATCAAGCTGAATGACCTTAAAACCAAAAGAAGCAGAACAAATATGATTAAGAGGGAATTGAAATCTAAAACAGGTGAGGCGACAGTACAGAGTGGTTCTGAATGAGCTCAAACCCAGATGAATTACTTCCAAGGGAGCTGGAACTCAGAAACACTGTCCTGAACTCTGAAGAATGATGGAGAATGCAGAGGTCACACTACTGTGTGCCTCCCCATCCTCCCAAAAGGGAAAAGGGTTAGGTCTCAAGACCTGATATGGACACCTGACAAGATTCCAGAGCCTACTGTTAAGTAGAAGTTGGCTTAGCGGAGGGAATGGTGTCCCCTTGGAACTGACATGAGTTCATTAAAAACAGGTTAAGGAGGTCAGGAGGTAGAGACCATCCTGGCTAACATGGTGAAACTCCATCTCTACTAAAAATACAAAAAATTAGCCAGGCGTGGTGGCAAGTGCCTGTAGTCCCACCCACTCGGGAGACTGAGGCAGGAGAATCACTTGACCCGGGAGGTGGAGGTTACAGTGAGCCGAGATCGCGCCACTGCACTCCAGCCTGGGTGACAGAGCAAGACTCCGTCTCAAAACAAACGAACAACAAACAAAATAACAACAAACAGGTGAGGCAAATGGAGGGCCCCACACTCTTTGTGAGGAGGAACTAGGTTAGCAAATGAGACAAATGATGTAGCCAAGAGATTGATATTGTTCCTCAGAATGTACCTGTGGAGGTGAAGAAACGTAGCCTGCATGATATGTCTAGAAGGAAGGGAATTGAGTGCCCATTTCTGATGTGTCTTGGTAAACAGCCTGAGAGCTGGGGTCTCTGAGGAGGCTCCATCTTCTCAATAGGCTTTCTGAGCAAGTGGAGACACAAGATAAAAGAGTAAGCATGTGAGAGCCAAAATGTCACCTTTATTACTGATAAGGCTAAGCTGGAGGACTCAGCATAGTATGAGAACCAATTAAACCCCTCAGCTAAACAGACATATCTGTTCAGCCACAGGCAGCACGGATGAAGGCAGGCCTTCTTCTTCCCCAGGGAGAAGAGCAGCACTCGTGTTCTCCACAGCTGACCCTTCCAACAGAAATAAAAGTAGCTAAGATGAGAATGACCAGATTATTCCTCTCAAATTCACAAATCAGATTAAGCCACTACTTTTCTCCCAGGGAGGAGCAATGGGTGGTGGGAGATGCCAGGAGTGACACAACCGCACACGAAAGGAAAGAACAGGAGCCAGCAGAAGTGTCCCCCAGTAGATGTCATCCTTCCACTCTGTCCCAGCCACACCTCAGTGTTACTCCATTTACTTGTTGCTTCCTTCGCCAACTACCTCCCTCAGTCACTTCCTGGCACATTGAGGTCCTCCATAAATATGGAATGAATAATATTATTTGAAATATTTATTTTTAAACTGGCTTATTTTTATTCTTGGTAGGTCCTGGTTGCTCCTAGTTCCTAATTGCCTCGAGGGCCCCTGCTGATGAAATCAATGGTATTCATTGCTCCTGGAAGAAGACAGCTTAGCAAAGGGTCCACTGCTTAGTTTTGTCTCAAAGTAGAATTTTGTTTTAAAATACAGTCTAAGCCCACAGCAGAGACAGTAGTCTGAGAACTATTTTGCAAGAACTAGACTGGCAAGCTGTGTTGGCATCCAGAGAAACACACTTGGCCTCTTTTTATTCATGTTGTAAGTTGGATAACTTGGACTAGAATTGTTTTCATAATTCTGAGTGTCAGGGATCCTAGACTGGCCAGGTTAGCTTGGTTGAGGGGTGCATTTGCTAAGACCAAGGTAAAGGATTATGTTCTCATGTACTGGAGCTGATGGGAAGAAAAGCTAACAAAACAAGCCCTCTGCTCCAGTGTCATGTCCAGTTAATGGTAGAAAACTTCATGTACCAGATCCAGATTGGAATTCAGGCTCTGTTTGTATGACCTCAGGTGATCTACTTAAACTTTATGGGTCTTTGTGATAAAATGGTGATAAAAACCTTACTTTTGTGAATGCTCTCCCATGGCTCCCTTAACTGCTGCCAGCCTACCCACACCAGCAGCTGTGGGTGCCATGTAAGTCCAACCCTAAACCTTGGCTTAGGGAGCATCCAGCTGCTGACTTCTTTCCATCCCGTTCAACTGTTCTCATGTGGGGTTCCCTGGGCCAGTCACCCTCTTGGCTGGACATCTCTCTTGTCTTGGCAGGCCCAGTGGGATTTGGTGTCCTTACCTCAGCCTATCACTTTGATTCTGGCCACATACCCTCATAAGGTAGCACATTAACAGGCCTAGAGCCCAACTAGCCTCCTGGGTCACTGTGAACCAGGCTTACTGAATGTCCTAGCTTCTGCCTTTCTAGGAGAGAGGTCAGATGATTCACAGGATTGCCACAAAGGGTAAATGCAATTTTATAAAGCACTGTGCTTGATAAACAGTGGGTACTTAAAAATGTTGGTTCCCATTCTTTCATAGTTATTGTAAGGGGCCATCTCAGTGAGGAGCAAGATGATGGCTCTTCTTATTTAAAATTCAGCATTTCAAGAATGGAGAGCAGGGGACCTCTTGTGCAAAAAAAGCCAGAGAAGCAAGGTGCTTTTCTCTTTATCTTGGCTGAAATTTATCACCTAATAGCTACTTGGCCTACTGACTGCTTAGTCACTTAATCTACTGTCACTTCCATTAGTCACTGCTCCTGGCTAATTCTTATCACATTTATGATTTCTTTTGTTTATTTTTAAATCTATTCTTATTGCCATTAGAAAAACCAAGTTGGAAGCCAGCAAAGCAAAGTGAGTAGAACCTGCAGGAGAGATGACATCTTAGGATCAGATGAACCGTCAGTAGATTTCAAAATTAGAAATAGTGCTCTGCTGCACAGGAGATGAATCAGAAGCCAAAGGAAGATGGACAAGATTTGGTCCTGAAGAATCCATGAGGGCAAATGCCTTAGTTTGACGAAGGCAAGGAAAGGATCTGATGGAAGGGCCCCAGGCCAAGCTATTTGTGTCAGTGTAGTTCTTCAGGACAGGCTCATAATAGGAGGTTTGCAAAGCTGATGCTGAAGAACGTCATAGGGTTTCTGGCCAACCTGAAGAAGAGTGTTAATTCTGATACCTCTCAGGCAGGGCTGGTTTTATGGCAGTTGAACAGGACCCTACTCTCAGGAGGAGCCAGGCACTTGGCTTAATGCTCAGCTGTCATCATCTTGAAATTCTAAATAATTTTGTCTTTGAACTTGTGTTTTGTAAGAAAACCTGATGGTACAATGGAACATGCATATGAGCAGAGGAGAGATACCAGCAGCACACGTGCTGGGTAGGCCCAGGCTCCTCAACACAGTAGGCAGTGGGCAGTATGCACACTGAACAGTTGGCCCAGCCACTCCACACACATGCCTGGAGCTGTCTGGGTGCTGCAGAGCCCATAGGGGTTGGCCAGGCCAGGACCTAGGCCCAGATGATGATGGTGGTGGCAGCAATAGCGTAAGCAGCAGCAGTAGTGGTGTGGCCATGAGAGAGAGGAGGAATACTATAGGGAGGTAGTGATGGGGTCTCCAGTGGGAGGTTGGCTTGCCTGTCCATCCCTGGACTGTCCCTGTGGCATCTGTACAGATATTAACTCTCCAGCCTGAGCACCAGAATAGGAACTGCAGGTACACATGCAGTAAACTTTATCAGCAAATTATACAAATTGTACAAAATAAAAGTGTACACATGGACATTGCAATAAAGCATACAAAAGAGTTACTACAATTCTTCAAAAAGTTGAGAACTTTTAGGCTTGAAAACTGCTGCAGATTGCAAAGCAAGCTCTACAGGTTTAGAAATAGAAATTGAATTTAAAGATCATTACATTCAAGGGAAAAGAACACTATTTTCGTATGATACTCAGGTTGAACCAATTATTAGGGAGACAATTTAAAAATTAATTTTTCCTTGTATTTGAAGACACAGCTGTTTTGAATGATATACAAATCATATTGCTAATTTCAGTTTCTCTTGTACATCTTCTACAAGTTATAAAAAACTTCAGAGGAAACATTAAAATGCCATGATAAAAATTTCCATTGAAATTAAATTCAGATGTACACAAAAACTTAATTGAATGAAGAGTTGTCTTTTTAGCAACATTGTTTTGCAAAAATCATCAGCTCTAGATGTACTAAAACTTATATTTTGAAATAATTTAGCAGAAATGTATTTTATGTTGTCATAAACTATAAAATACTGTCAATAGTTCCAGCAAAAGTTGCATCAGCATAAATCCTTCTCAGAATTAAAAATTACCAAAAATTATGTGTGATTTTGCACTTGCCAAGAAAGAGATGTTGTTCTCAATTATATCAATTGAAAATGAAGTTTCTATAAATTTCAGTATATGAAGTTGCTATAAACCTAATATATGAATTTCCAGAAAAACAAGCCAGAAAAATCTTATGGCCAATCGAGATATCATACTAGTTGTTATTATTTATTATGTTATGTAAAATTATGATGCCAACATATTATATTTGTGCTATTTGTAAATTTATGTTGTTGTACATGTATCACTATCACCCCATTGTGTTTTATAATTAATGCAATATATTTTTTTCTAAAAATTAACAATATTTTTATCTCTTTTTTTTTTTGAGATGGAGTCTGGCGCTCTGTCGCCCAGGCTGGAGTGCAGTGGCCGGATCTCAGCTCACTGCAAGCTCCGCCTCCCAGGTTCACACCATTCTCCTGCCTCAGCCTCCCGAGTAGCTGGGACTACAGGCGCCCGCCACCTCGCCCAGCTAGTTTTTTTGTATTTTTTAGTAGAGACGGGATGGTCTTGATCTCCTGACCTTGTGATCCACCCGTCTCGGCCTCCCAAAGTGCTGGGATTACAGGCTTGAGCCACCGCGCCCGGCCTTAAAAATTACAATATTTTTAAAGGAAAAAGCTTGATATTTTAGTATGTTTAGCTGCACACTTGCCACCCACTGCTTTTTGAATAAGGGGCCTTACATTTTTATTTTGCACTGGACCTACAAGATATATGGCTAGTCCTGCTCTCAGGGCTATTTCTCAGCTGGCCTTAGGATTCATTGTGGAAAAAGGATAATTTTTCTTGACTGCTTTGATAAAAGCCTTGAGTGAATTCTTATAGAAGATAGAGCTATGGCGATTGCATGGCGATAAGCAGGTGGCCTCTTCTGGGAGGCGAGCACCAGGAGACATGGAGTCAAGAGCCGACTCTTCAACATTGAAAGTACAGACCTAGCACAGGGCCTGGCACAGGCTCAACAAACATTAGTTGAATGAAAGGGTTATGGATGCCATAATCAGAACAGGGGAGGCTCAGTATGTGCAAAATATTCAAAGACACAGAACCAATCAAAGGCAGAGGCAGCAGGATGAAAATCGGTACACTGACTTAGTTTCATATAGGCTTTTCTCAGAACACTCATTCTGAGGGCTCTCATAAAATCAGGTGCAATGGCAGAGGAGGTTTGGGAAATGATATATTAAACTAAAGTAGACAGGTTTTGTTTGTTTTTAACTGCAGCGTTATCAGCATCACTAACATTCTGATGTGCACTGCGATTCTCCGAGAGAGATATACTATGTTGTCTTTTCTCTGGTTGATAACTTTGGAATCTTTATTGGGTAGATTCTGTTCCTCAGACACAGTCTGAGAAATGCTCATTGGCTACCTTCCTTTCTGATTTCTTCTGGGTAGGATCTCTAACAAATGACTAAGAAGTGGTGCCCAAATCATTCAGGACCAAACTCTTAGATCCAACCTGGAGGGCGAGACCAGCTTTTGATTATGGAACCAGGCAACATGGTGCAGGAAAATGAGCGTGGATCTGGGGCTTGGGAACTGGATTCATCTTGTCTTCTTGGCTGTGTAATATCGGATAAGTCACCTAACCTCACTGAGTCAGTTTGCCCAGCTACGAAATGGCAATAATAAAACCCGTATTATTATTATTGAAGGAGTTATTAGAAGCCTAAATAAGAAAATGTATGTGACACAGCTGAATACAAGACCTGATGTGTAATAGCTGTTCAGTAAATTTTTGATCTCAAATTTCTGCTGTTAATCTATTTTAACTTGTAGGTAGTTTGCAAATATTTTTAAGGTAACAGAATCCAGAGTCATTAATTCAGATGGCTCTTTCAAGAAAACCAACTTAGAAACTGGGTATAAGCCACGCTATTCTGTTTGGAGTGGGAATGGGAGGCTGAGTACAGGGACATTTTCCATAAGCTCTAGTTTTAAAAAATTTTTTGTTAATTTTAAAAAATTTTATTGTATTAAGAACACTTAACATGAGAGTTACCCTCTTGACATATTTTTAAGTATACAGTAGAGTATTGCTAACTATAGGTACAATGTCATGTAGCACATCTCTAGAACTTATTCATCTTGCATAACTGAAGCTTCTATGAGCTCAACTTTTATTTTTAAATTTTGTTTATTTTTAACTTTCATTTTAGGTTTGGGGTACATGTGAAGGTTTGTTACACAGGTAAACTCGTGTCATGGGAGTTTGTTGTACAGATTACTTTATCACCCAGATATTAAGCCTAGTTCTTGATAGTTATTTTTTCTGATCCTTTCCCTGCTCCCAGCCTCTACCCTCAAGTAGACCCCAGTATCTGTTGTTCTTTTGCGTGCGTGAGTTCTCATCACTTAGCTCCTACTTATAAGTGAGAACATGTGGTATTTGGTTTTCTGTTCCTGCGTTAGTTTGTTAAGGACGATAGCCTCCAGCTTCGTTCATGTTCCTGCAAAAGACATGATCTCATCCTTTTTTATGGCTGCATAATATTCCATGGTGTATATGTACCACATTTTCCTTACCCAATCGTCATTGAAGGGCATTTAGGTTTATTCCATGTCTTTGTTATTGTGAATAGCATTGCAATGAACATTCGCATGCATGTGTCTTTGTGATAGGATGATTTATATTCCTCTGGGTATATACTCAGTCATAGGATTGCTAGGTCAAATGGTAGTTGTGTTTTTAGCTCTTTGAGGAATCGCATACTGTTTTCCACAATGGTTGAACTAATTTACACTCCCACCAACAGTGTACAAGTGTTCCCTGTTCTCTGTATAAGGGAACACTTACACACTGTTGGTGGGAGTGTAAATTAGTTCAACATTTTTTGACTTTTTAATAATTTTTGATTTCTTAATAATAGCCATTCTGACTGGTGTGAGATGGTGTCTCATCGTGGTTTTGATTTGCATTTCTCTAATGATATTGAGCTTTTTTCGTATGCTTGTTGGCTGCATGTATGTTTTCTTTTGAAAAGTGTCCATTCATGTGCTTTGCCTACTTTTTAATGAGGGTTGTTTGCTTTTCTTTTGTAAATTTGTTTAAGTTCCTTATAGATGCTGGATATTAGACCTTTGTCAGATGCGTAGTCTGCAACTATTTCCTCTCATTCTGTAGGTTGTCTGTTTACTCTGTTGATAGTTTCTTGTGCTGTGCAGAATCTCTTAAGTTTAATTAGATCTCATTGTCAATTCTTCCTTTGGTTGCAATTGCTTTTAGTGTCTTTGTCATGAAATCTTTGCTCCTGCCTATGTCCAGGATTGTATTGCCTAAGATGTCTTCTGGGTTTGTATAGTTTTGGATTTTACATTGAAGTCTTTAATCCATCTTGAGTTTATTTTTATATATGGTGTAAGGAAGGGGTCCAGTTGCAATCTTCTGCATATGGCTAGCCAGTTACCCCAGCACCATTTATTAAATAGGGAGTCTTTTCCCCATTGCTTGTTTTTGTCAGCTTCATAGAAGATCAGATGTTGTATGTATGTGGCCTTATTTCCAGGCTCTCTATTCTGTTCCACTGGTCTATGTGCCTGTTTTTGTAGCAGTGCCACACTGTTTTGGTTACTGTAGCCCTGCAGTATAGTATAGTTTGAAGTTAGGTAATGTGATGCTTCCAGCTTTGATCTTTTTGCTTAGGATTGTCTTGGCTATTCAGGCTCTTCTTTGGTTCCATATGAATTTTAAAATATTTTTTTCCTAGTTCTGTGAAGAATGTCATTGGTAGTTTCGTAGGCATAGCATTGAATCTGCAAATTGCTTTGGGCAGTATGGTCATTTAAATGATATTGATTCTTCCTATCCATGAGCATGGCATGTTTGTGTCTTCTGATTCCTTTGAGCAGTGTTTTGTAACTCTCATTGTAGAGATCATTCACCTCCCTGGTTAGCTGTATTTCTAGGTATTTTATTCTTTTTGTGGCAGTTGTGAATGGAATTGCTTCCTAATTTGGCTTTCAGCTTGGCTGTTGTTGGTGTAGTGATATTTGTATATCGATTTTGTGTCCTGAAACTTTGCTGAAGTTGCTGAGGCATTTGGGCTGAAACTATGGGGTTTTCTAGACATAGAACCATGTTGTCTGCAAACAGGAATAATTTGACTTCCTCTCTTTCTATCTGGATGCCCTTCATTTTTTTTTCTTGCCTGATTCCTTGGGATAAGACTTCCAATATTATGTTGAATAGGAGTGGTAAGAGAGGGAATCCTTGTCTTGTGCCGGTTTTCAAGGGGAAGGCTTCCAGCTTTCGCCCATTCAGTGTGATGTTGGCTGTGGGTTGGTCATAGATGGCTCTTGTTATTTTGAGATATGTTCCTTCAATTCCTAGTTTATTGAGCATTTTTAACACAAAAGGATGATGAATTTTATCAAAAGCCTTTTCTGCGTCTATTGAGATAATCATGTGGTTTTTGTCTTTGGTTCTGTCTATGTGATGAATCACACTTATTGATTAACATGGGTTAAACCAACCTTGCATCCCAGGGATGAAGCCTTCTTGTTCATGGTAGATTAGTTTTTTGATGTGCTACTGGATCCAGTTTACAAGTATTTTGATGAGGATTTTTGCATTGAGGTTCATCAAAGGTATTTGCCTGAAGTTTCCTTTTTTTTCTTGTTTTTCTGCCAGGTTTTGGTATCAGAATGATGCTGGCCTCACAGAATGGGTTGGAGAGAAGTCCCTCCTCCTCAATTTTTTGGTAATAGTTTCAGTAGGAATGGTACCAGCTCTTCTTTGCACAACTGGTAGAATGTGACATCTGGTCCTGGGCTTTTTTTTGGTTGGTAGGCTATTTATTACCGATTCAATTTTAGAGCTCATTATTGGTCTGTTCAGGGAATCAGTTTCTTTTTAGTTCAGTGTTGGGAGGATGTATGTATTCCAGGAATGTATCCATCCCTTCTAGGTTTTCTAGTTTGTGTGCATAGAGGTGTTTGTAGTAGTTTTGGATGATTATTTTTATTTCTTTGGGGTCAGTGGTAACATCCCCTTCATCATTTCCTATGGTGTTTATTTGGATATTTTCTCTTTTTTGCTAGCCTAGCTAGTGGCCTATCTTATTAATTTTTTTTTTCAAAAAAAAAAAAAACAACTCCTGGATTCATTGTTCTTTTGAATGGTTTTTCATGTCTTGATTCTTTCAGTTCAGTTCTGATTTTGGTTATTTCTTGTCTTTTGGTAACTTTGGGGTTGATTTGTTCTTGCTTCTCTAATTCTTTCAGTTGTGATATTAGGTTGTTGACTTGAGGTCTTTCTAACTTTTTGATGTGGGGATTTAGTGCTACTAATTTCCCTCTCAGCACTATCTGAGGTATGTCCCAAAGATCCTGGTATGTTGTATTTTTGTTCTCATTCATTTCAAATAACTTGATTTCCATCTTAATTCCATTATTTACACCAAAGTCATTCAGGAGAATGTTGTTTAGTTTCCATGTAACTACATGGTTTTGAGTGATTTTCTTAGTCTTAACTTCTATTTTTATTGTACTGTTGTCCGAGAGTGTGTTTGGTATGATTTTGGATCTTTTGGATTTGCTGAGGATTGTTTTATGTCCAATTATGTGATTGATTTTAGAGTATGTGCCATATGGCAATGAGAAGAATGTATATTCTATTGTTTTTAGGTGGAGAGTTATGTAGAGGTCTATCAATCTATTTGGTCCAATGTTGAGTTCAAGTCCTGAATATCTTTGTTAATTTTCTGTCTTGATGATTTGTGTTCGGTTTTTCTTCCTTCCTTCCTTCCTTCCTTCCTTCCTTCCTTCCTTCCTTCCTTCCTTCCTTCCTTCCTTCCTTCCTTC
>NW_012113808.1:6538538-6549694 GCF_000951035.1 Colobus angolensis palliatus
TCTTTCTCTTTCTTTTTTTTTTTGAGATGGATTCTTGCTCTGTCACCAGGCTGGAGTGCAGTGGCACAATCTCGGCTCACTGTAACCTCTGCCTCCCGGGTTCAAGTGATTCCCCTGCCTCAGTCTCCTGAGTAGCTGGGACTACAGGTGTGCACCACCACACCCAGCTAATTTTTTTGTATTTTAGTAGAGATGGGTTTTACCATGTTGGCCAGGAGTGTCTCGATCTCCTGACTTTGTGATCTGCCCACCTTGGCCTTCCAAAGTGTTGGGATTACAGGCATGAGCTACCATGCCCAGTCGATGATCTGTTTAATACTGCCAGTGGAATGTTGAAGTCTCCCACTATTATTGTGTGAGAATCTACATATTTTTGTAGGACATCTAAGGACTTGCTTAATGGATCTGGGTGTTCCTGTGTTGGGTGCATACCTATTTAAGATAGTTAGGTCTTCCTATTGAATTGAACCCTTTACCATTATGTAATGGCCTTCTTTGTCTTTTTGATCTTTGTTGGTTTAAAGTCTGTTTTCATCTGAAATTAGGATCATACCCCTTTCTATTTCCCATTTGCTTGGTAACTTTCCTCCATTCCTTTATTTTGAGCCTATGGTGTTGTTATGTGTGAGATGGGTCTCTTGAAGACAGCATACCATTGGGTCTTGCTTTTTTATCCAGCCTGCCACTCTGTGCCTTTTAAGTGGGGGCATTTAGCCCTCAAAATTAAATGTGTGGATTTGATCCTGTCATTGTGTTGTTAGTTGGTTATTATGCTGATATATATATATATATATTTACTTATTTATTGAATGAATTAATATAAGGTATAATCTAATTATGTCAAAGGATTGTCTGTGTATTAATACTTATCATTTGCATTATTATAATGTATTTGCAATTTGATAACAAGAATAAAATTAAATAGTCACTATTAATGAAGAGATGTATCTACAAAATAATTATTGTGTCAGAGATGTGCCAGGTACTGCACCAGATGTTAAAGATACAAGATGAAAAAGATATTCTCTGCTCTTTCATGGAGTAACTGGTGATATAATTGAAAATAGAAAACTGAAAGTGTAGGTTGTCTTATGTGTCATGAACAGCAACAATGACTACCCTCTGAGGGTGCTTTTCAGTTTTCCAAAGCACATCCACGTCACTATGGTAGTTGACCATCATAATGGTGCTGTAGGTGGGCCCATTCCTCAGGTGAGGAAACAAAAGTTTAAAGAGGTGAAGAGTTTTGCCAAAGCTCATGCAGCTTGCAAGAGACAGCAGTGGGACTGTAATGAGATTTGGGGATATCAGAAGCTCGTGTTCTTTCCACTGCCTCCAACAGTGTCTCCCACCCCTCCACAGCCTGGGGACAGAGCAGATGCCCATCATATGCTTGCTGATGGGAGGAAGGATGGTGGGTAATACCATAGGGAACATCCTCCACGGGGGAGATCCTTCGGTGACTTGACCAACAGACACTGCCAGCCACTTCTGCTGCTGCTGCTGACAGTCCAGAATTAGTCACTCTGGGAGACAGTGGGCTTTTTGTAAAGCAAATTTACTATTGGGAATAAATATTTGATGCAGGTGAATACCTACTAAATAGATGTTATGCTTTAATATATTGTTAGTTGAATTCACTAAAAAATACATTGGTTAAATAAATAATATGTGTAATCTGCTAATGCGCGTTGGTGCCTAGTGCAGTAAGCCAATCTTAAACTAACATCTATTAAGAAAACCAACCTATTGAAGGCAGAGATATACTCTATGGCAAATTGTGGACAGGGAATTAATAGTTTTCTTCTTAGTTATCAATAAATTAATCATTGTTTTACAAAGTTAAATCCATAATTCTGTATTAGTCTCTGTACCCACTGCATAGACAGAATCTTGCCACATGTTTTCCTGGGCTAAGAATGCAGTATTTTTGTGAATCAAGCAATGTGCACTGCAAGGCAGGGATAAAATGAGGGGAGTGTGGAGGAAAAGCACCAGGGAAGAAGTCAGAGTGAGAGTAGAAAGGGAATCTTGCTTGCTAATGTGAGAGTTGGAGGTAAGAATGGGCAAGTGGGTTCACTCTTTTTTCGAGGGATGTGATGCCACAGTGGAAAGCCAGTGTTCCATCCAGAAAGGAGTCTGGACTGGCAGGTTCCATGCTGCTGTCATGCTTCACCATCACAAACCTCACCTGAAAGAAAGGAAGACTCAGGACTGATCTGGGCAGTATCTTGCTTTCATTTAGTGTTATAAAATATTTACTAAGAAATACAGAATCCAAATGCCTTTGAACTCAGGGACCGAATCTAGTTCTACCCTCTGGAGTCCAGAGAGGTATAGGGATTTTTCCTTAAGTCCCACAGAGCCAGACCTTGAATTGATTTCATCTTCCTGTCCTGCTCCTTCTTTCACATCACCGTCTCCTTTGCTTTGCAGCCCTTGTCTGTTCTCAGCTGTCTTCCTGTAGCATGTGGTTCCAGGGGGGCCAGGGTAAGTCCTTTCCTCAGGTCTGGCTGTAATTGCATGCACTAAGGCAGAGAAAGAATTGCAGCCTCTCCCACAGAAAACAGCATAAGATGGACAGAGTGTGTTGCCTGGTATGGTGTTGGAGCATTCCATTCCTATTCTGCCAAGTGTTGAGCACTTCTGGTTTTTTGTCCATAAGCCTTAATTTCTCAAAAGGGACTCTTTTATCAATACTTGGGGATGTAGTAATTCATTGCCACCAAAACTTAGAAATGAGAGCAATAAGAATGCTTTCTGAAAGCCTAACTGGTGGAATCAGCACGCCATGCCACCAGGCACACCACGTTTCCCACGGGAGTACAAAGCCAGGGATCCCCCTGCTGCTCCCTTTCCAGCCTCACCTCTCCTTGCTTGAGCCTCACCAAAAATCTTTGATTTTGCTCTCCCTGTCTGGGACATGGTCCTTCCTCTGCTGAGATACTCCCACACTCCTTCTTGCACCTGCTCCCATTTTGACTTGCTGACCCCTTTTCTTGATTGTGTCCCATGCGGCTCTGTAGTGGTAACTGTGGTTCTCTGCCCAGATGCCCTCTTTAGGGTCAGCATACTCATTCCCAGATGCTGGTAATGTCAACAACTGCTGAAGCTCTCACGGAGATTTGTGCTAGCTTGCCGGGAACTGCCTCCCCAATGTCCTGTCCCTCCATAGAGGGTGGCCCACAACCCATGACTGGTTGACTTGGGGGTCCAAAGAAGGTCTTGCCTCAGCAGAGTCTCTGTGGGTCCATCAGCTCCAGAGCTCTCTATAGGCTTTGCAGGAGCCTTAGTTGTAGCCTCATTGTGGACCAGCTTCTCCCTGCCTTGTCCCGCCTTCCTCAGTTTCTTACTGGTGTGTCTCCTGGAAAAATCTCCAGTTAATTTTCTGTACACAATTCTCCATCTTAGTGTGTTTCTTAGAAAGCCAAGTTAAGGTGATTGTACCAGGAGTGGTCCTGGGAAAAAGACTCTAAAATAGAATCTTGGTGATCCACTTATCAGTCGTCTGTCCATGAGGTCCTCAACACTGGTGGTAGGTGGAGTAAGGAGAGCTCCTGGTGTGTGTAGCAGTGCAATTGTTAAGACTGAGATAGGATGCCAGTGAAAGTACATGCACTGGCTCATGCAATACCTGGGGCACTAGAGAAGTTTGAGGCAAATTGTGACTGTGGAATTGGGTGACAGCCACTGAATGCCATTGATCCATTGAAGAGAGATTATGTCAGGATCAGAATGGGATTGATCACCAATTCTAGGCAAAATCTGAAAGCCAGAGGACCTCCTTGGCAGCATTTAAGGAAACTCTAATTCCTTGCAGTAGGGCCACAAAGAATGGAAAATCAGGCCTGGCACTAAATTGTAGGAATAGCTTCAGAGAAAGGTGAATTATGGCCCTGGTAGGGGTCTTATACCAAAGTCAGGGTCTTAATAGAGAACGAGTGGGACCCTCAGACTTGGGATGGGGATGTCTGAATAGATGCAGTTAAGACCCCTGAATGTACAGACTTTTCTGAAGTCACTGGGCCTGCAGATGTGGCCCACTCCCCCTTGTTACCAGATTCTGATCATATGGAGGCTTCCATTGAAGATAGTGTCTTAGGAAATGATGTTTGCTCCTTCAGAATCTACCTCTGTATACTCTGCTAGCAATCAGACCAATAAGGGCCACATCCTCGCACAGTTTGATTGGATGAGCTGGGCCTGCTGAGAAGGAGAGGGACTGTATGCTGCAGGAGCAGGCTGTAATGCACCCAGGAACGTGTTGGATCAGAACATAAGTTGGTTAAAGGTGTGTTTATTTAGATATGGGAACCCTCTGAAGGGCTGTCTCAATTTTAGTGCTCCCTGTTGGATTGGCTGAGGCCTCAGCTGCAAGTGCATTGCTGGCCAGCTTCTTCGTTTGCCCAATCTGTCTTTCTCACTTCTTCATAGGCCCTTCAACCCTCTGTAGGCTACTTTCAAAACAACTTTCTAATGTACCTCTTCCCTGCTGTCTGTTTCCACATACTCTCCTGTGTGCTTGTTATGAACTGAATTGTGTCCCCTCAAAATTAATGTGTTGAAGCTCTAGTCTCCAGTGTGACTATTTGGAGATAGGGCCTTTTTTATGGAGATAAATACAGTTAAGTGAGGTCATAAAGATGAGGCTCTAATTCTATGGGGATTTGTGTTCTTGGAAGAAGAAGTAACAGAGCTCTCCTTCCACGCAAGCAGAGAAAAGGTTATATGAGGACATAGAGAGAAAGTATCATCTGCAAGCCAGAAAGACCAGCCTCACCAGAAACCAACCCTCCTGGTAACTTGATCTTAGATTTCTAGCCTCCAAAATTGTGAGAAAATAAATTTCTGTCGTTTAAGCCACCTACTCTGTGGCATTTTGATGTGGCAGCCCCAGCAGACTAATATAGTGCTCCTAGTTCCATTCTGTACTTCGTGTGTTGTAGCGCTTACCATCATACTTCCTTACTCTTCTGACTTGAACTTTGGAACATAGTAGCTGCTCAATTAGTAACTGTTGAATGAATGGTGAATGAATGTGACATAAAAACATGAATGGTTCTCAGGTCAGAGTAAAATATGATGGAAAGAACGACTCTATCTAAATACAGAAAGGGGCTGATCAGTCTCAGAATAACAATAAAAAGTCAATCTTAGGCTGGGTGCAGTGCTTCATACCTGTAATCCCAGCACTTTGGGAGGCTGAGGCAGGTGGATCACTTGAAGCCAGGAGTTTGAGACCAGCCTGGCCATTATGGCAAAACCCTGTCTCTACTAAAAATACAAAAATTAGCTGGGCGTGGTGGTACATGCCTGTAGTCCCAGCTACTCAGGAGGCTGAGACATGAAAATTGCTTGAACCTAGGAGGCAGAGGTTGCAGTGAGACAAGGTTGCACCACTGCACTCCAGCCTGGGAGACAGAGTGAGACTCTATCTCAAAAAAAAAAAAAAAAAGTAAATTTTAGAACAGTGCCCATCCAAGTAGCACTCAGAAGAGAGGTATCTTAGTATCTTAGCCATGAAAGTTTGGTTATTTTGGTCCCATGATCATGGCCATGTTTAAAGTGCAAATGTGAGGAAGAGTTGTAGCCAGTAGATTTTCAGCATTTTCAATCATATGGGTAAGTCTCTGCTGTGGAGACAAGTGCCCCAGAGGCTCCCTTAGCCTGCTGCCATTGTACATTTGATCTACCTGCCATTCCCCCCTTATCCTGCTTGAACACTCTCCAGATAACACCACCTGGGGTTTGGTTTCTCACATAGGCTTGTTGACAGGTGATGAGAACTGGAGTATTCAAGTCCGTGGAACAGGTATAATTTCCTCTTGTAAGTGGATTAATTTCAATTCTGATTTTATGTATCAGTCCTGCTTTATGTGAGCCTGACCCTGAGAGATGCATCTGCTCTCACTGTGCTGACAAGTCATGTTTCTGACCCTATGAGACCCAGGGCCAGACAGTGGATTGTAGGTGAATTCACTAAACTAATGATGCATCCTCCCTCTCCTCCCCATGTTGACTACAGGGAACCTGTCAGCTTGTTTCCAGGGAACGTCCTGACCTCATCATGTACTGAGAATCTATTCTCTACTTTGGGATTTTTGTGAACAGTAGGGCTAGGACTGGGTGGTCAACTTCTTTTTTTACTTCTAATATTAAATATTACCTGATGCTGGGGACATAGTCATTATTCAATGAAGAGAAGATGAATTAAATGTCCCCGTGGCATAGGGGGACTCTTGGGACAAGACAGTTCTTCCCTCAAGGTGATGAGTGAGGAGGTCTCTGGGGCCTGTGGACTGCAGTGCAACCTCTGCAGGATTTCACAGAGGGTCTGGGATGCTTACTGCATTCCCGGGGACCCTTGGAGGGCTCTTCAGGTCTACAGGTGAGATGTGAGCCACAATGTGAGAAATAGTGATCAGAACAAAATTTGTTTATGACCTGGAATAAAGCTATTCGTATCTTTTAAAAAATTATAACCTGGAATAAAGCTATTTGTATCCTTTAAAAAATCCTTTTTATGTGTAATGTATATAGGATTTCTCCCATTTTACTCCAGGAGAAACTGGATGGTTCAATGTACCATCACCATGAACATTCTCAAAACGTCCTTGATAGCAAGTAACTGTTTTCTACTCTGAGCATATGGAGAATTCCACATTGTAATCCCCATCCTAGCAGATGGACGGTATTATGTCACACAGTTGCAGCAGACTAGCCATAGTGATCCAATCAGCATACAGATATTATAGTTCATGGATTTTAAAATGTATATTTTTTCACATTTATCATCTTTGAAATTGGGATACAACTTATTGACATGTCAAAGTTTAAATCAGAAATATGTTTTTTGTTAATATTACACATAATTATGTTTTATAATTGATGGCATCTTAGATTAGATAAATAGAATAAAATATTCTATAGCATTCTTGGTTGAGGAGAAGCAACTAGAATGCCTTTTTCTAATTTTTCTCCATTATACATGAAATCTTTTGCACTATTGGGAGGAAGATAATTGTCTGAAAAGAAGTAACACCTCCCAAACTAAAATTAAGAGGAAGACCAGTACTACTCAAGAACATGGGGTGCTGGCCTTGTCACTGCCCCTACACTGGCCAAGGAATACCAACACTGTGCTTACCTGGCTGTTCTTCTCTGGGTATCACCTTGGACCTTTTCCTCCCTTCTCTCAATTATAAAACGTTACCTCTCTTGTCTCGCAGTCCCTCAGAATCAGTCAATCTGAGTAATAATTCTATGAGGATCTTCCGTAGAAGTGAATCAAAATGACTTCATGCTTTATACTTTTCTCTTCCTTCTCCTGTATCTTGTGCATTTTAACAGTGAATAATTGGAGTCATAATGCCTCAGTCCAAAAGAGAAACTTTCATGGTAGAAATTATTGTATCTGTGACAAGCTGATTGAAGTCATGTTTTAAGTGTATAGTTCCCTAAAACTCACACCACTTAGTAGGGCAGCTACAATTTTTATACTCCTTTGCAGTTTACAAAACAGGCATTGAAAACATTTTCTTATGAGAGTCTCACTAAAACTCTCTGAAGAAGGTGAGGTAGACTTTATCATAATTTTTTAGATGAAGAAGCAGATATCCAGAGAAATGAAGTTGATTCGTGGAGGAAGTAGGACCACATTCTAGGTTTTATGATTCTGGAGGCATTGTTCCTCTTTTCTGGAAAGAGACCCCTGTTTACAACTTATTCCCTTGCCTATAAGTAGATGAGCTTCAAAGAAGCTGAAATTATTCAAGGCCTGGTAGACTATGTCAGAGGCGTTGGTCTTTCCTCTGGGAGTCCTGAGAAGTCATTGAAAGATTTTTAAGCAGGAGAATAGAATAAGATAAACAGATTATTGTTTGTTTACTTGTTAAAGAGCTCTCTGGGTGCAGAGGGGAGAAGGAATTGTAGGAAGGTAGGAATGAAAACATTTAGGAAGCTATTGCCGTAGTTTAGGGAAGAAATGGTGGTGCTTGGTCCAGGAAGATGACAGTGGATGGCAGAGAGGTGGAGGAAATTCTGGGATGATGGCAGCTGAAGCATGTATCCTACAGCCTTTTTACCCTAGCTCAAATCCAACTACCAGCTGAAGGTTTGTGCTCTATAGGATTCTGGGAGTAGTGCTCAGCCTTCTGGCCAAGATAGGAACCTTGAGATAGGGGGAAACCCTGGAGCAAAACTTAGTTATTACAGGGAGCTTGAGCCATGGAGATCCATGGCCAACGTGATCCTAGAAATACCTGTTGGCCACCCTGTTCCTGAGGACCTGAGGTAAGACTGCAACATGGATAGGGTTCTCCTACCCCTGAGAGCTGTGGTCTTTATTCCTGAGGAGATAGAGAGCAGGGAGACTTCCTCCAGAGGTTTCATCTGGGGAGAGGCATTCTGCCACCTGGGTTGGTCCCTAGGGTCAGAGGCTGTTGTGCTTTTCAATGTTCCCAAGTTCGTTGCCACTCTTGATAGCTTAACCTGGGTCCCAAGAAAGAGTAGAATCAGGAGTTCACAAAGGGAAATTCAGTGCACCGAGGGGTTCTCAACAGCCACAGAGAGCAATGACAACACTCAGACGGGTAACTCCTTTGAATACAACTGCTAGAGGAGACAGGCATTGGTCTTATTTTTTAAAAAATAAGTACTTAAGGAGAGTCATATAGCATTTTAAAAAGACCTCTTAGAAGCAGAAAACAAAACAAACACAAAACAGAAACAGCCATGATTTTTACATTTAAAAATTAGAGGATGATCCTGCTGAAAACCATTTTAAAGACATGGAAATTCAGGTGAAAGAAAAATCTTAGAGCAAGGATCAGAAATACAAAGAGACAGAAATCATAAGAAAAAAAAAATGAGATCTGAAGAACAGATCCTGGAGGCCTAAGATGTGAATAATAGAAGTCCAGAGAAGGTAGACTCCGGGAGAGTTTGATGATAGATGTAGGTGGGAGTTGATGGAGAGGAAATGCCAAGGAAGTCTCCAATGCTTCTGGTTTGGGCAGGTGGGTAGATGGTAGTGCCACTGCCCAAAACAGACCATCCTGGAAGATCAGTGGGTTGTGGGTCAAGGAGGGCAGGTGGGGAGTGATGAGTTCAGCTGTGTTGAGCTTGAAGAGCTTACGGACATAGAAGTGGAGACATTGACTAGCTGTTTCAATGTAGTTATAGAGTTCAGAGCAGAGATGCCTGGCTGGAGATACAGAATAGAAAACCACCAACCTTTAGTGCCCTGGAATAAAGAGCATAGATGAGAGTCCCTGGAGTGAGAGGCAAAAAACAAAACAAAATAAACAAAACCCCAAACTTTGATAGGTGCAGCAAATCACCATGGCATGTTTACCTATGCAACAAACCTTCTGGCACATGTACCCCAGGACTTAAAATAAAAATAAAAATAAACCAATAAACAAAAAACTCCCAAAACTGTATGGATGAAGGGTGGCAGTGTGACCAATCTCTTCTTTCCTTTCCCCTTTTCTCCCCTACTCTTAATTCTACATTTCGCCTGCTTTACATGTCCTTTCTTATTACCTGATATGAGACTTGCTGGGGAAAGGGAGCGCAAGAAGAAAAGAAAAGAGGAGAAAAAAAGAAGAACATAAGGAAGAATAGTGAGGGCATACCCTAAAATGGGGATGCTGTGGTAAATCTGCCCTCTGATCACCAAGGCAGAGGTGTGATCCATGAGAATGCAGTCTCTCATAGGAGTGCTCTCACAGTCAGGCACCATAGTTATCTTTCCTGAGACATAAAAGGAAAAGTAGAACTAGCATCTATTGAGCAACTGCTATGCTGGACATGCTCTTTAGTACTCATTCTCTCATTTAATTTTCTTCAATAATCTCATTATATAAGGAAAGCAAAACTCAGAAAGGTTGAGAAAGTTCCCCCAATATCACACAGTTGGAAAGCAACAGGGTTAAATGAATCTGTGCAAATCTGAAGCCCTTGCTTTTCCTGCTGTACCACAGAACATCTGTACTAGAGGCAGCAGGCAGCAGATTTAGATACTGATCCACATGACTTTATTTGTATTTTCACTGGGCTTTTGTTATCTCAGGACATTCAAAGATTTACACTCTCTCTTCTGTCAGAGTTAAGTACACACTGCCAGCTTGACCTTTCAATCTGGGCTGCTCTTTGCTTCTCCCAAGTTACCAGCCAGCTCAGATAAAGGGAGAAAAATGAACTATTATTCTTTCTGGAAGTTGAATGGCTGCTTCTCTCTAAATATCTAGAAAGCCAATCTTCTGCGAATTAAGCTCTTTCATCAGCTATTAGCTGGATCCTAAATCATTGATAAGAGGGATAACCCCTCAATTCATTGATTGACATCTTGAGAGTTTATCAACTCTAAATAATAAAAGCAGCAACATCTGAGACAATAGTCAGCATTTATTCAATCTAAGAGAAGAAGCAGTTCTTGTTTTCAATTTAGAAAAATACCTCATATTCTCAGAATTAAGATAAGTGGCATTTCTTCTAACTTTATTATATATGTATGTGTGTGTACACACACACACACACACACACACACACAAAGCAACACCAACAGGGTCTCTTGCATATAAAGCACACTGTATTACATGCTGTAGACTCAATAAAGTAGAAGGTTAAGTTCTAGATTTCTCAGGATCCTCTACATTTTTTTTTTTTTTTCATTTGTAAGGTGTGCACTTCTATTCAACTGGTCTCAAGTCAGTGTACAGGTAAGCCCTGCCTGCCTCCACCCACTCCCAGGGAGACCAAAAGCCTTCAGACATCTCAAGCTGGGGGACAAAAAAGGGGGGGCACGAAGGCTCATCATTCAAAATAAAACAAAATAAAAAAGTATTAAGGCGAAGATTAAAAAAATTTTGCATTACATAATTTACACGAAAGCAATGCTATCACCTCCCCTGTGTGGACTTGGGAGAGGACTGGGCCATTCTCCTTAGAGAGAAGTGGGGTGGCTTTTAGGAGGGCGAGGGACTTCCTGTAACAATGCATCTCATATTTGGAATGACTATTAAAAAAAAGAACAATGTACAATCAAAGTCCTTGGCCACATTGTAGAACTTTGGGGGATGCTCGCTCCAACCGACTGCTGTCACCTTCACCGTTCCAGTTTTTAAATCCTGAGTCAAGCCAAAAAAAAAAAA
>NW_012113808.1:6550834-6608950 GCF_000951035.1 Colobus angolensis palliatus
GATATCATCATCCATGGTGAGCTGGCGGCGGGTGTGAACGGGCGGCGGAGCGGCGAAGGCGAGGCTCTGTGCTCGCGGGGCGGACGCGGTCTCGGTGGTCAGGATCCTCTACATTTTAAATGTTCACTTATGTGGTCCTCCTCAATGCAATTGTTGAAATTTTATCATTTAAAAAAAATTTGGAGACTCTGGTTATTATAGGGATATCCTTATAGGTCTCCTTAAGGACTTGGCAATTATCTCAGGGTGACTGAGCATGCATAATATGCTCTAGGCAATTCGTTTTTTTTCTTTTTCTTTTTTTTGAGAAACTCTTTCCCTATTGCTCAGGCTGGAGTGCAGTGACATGATGTCAGCTCACTGCAACCTCTGCCTCCTGAGTTCAAGCAATTCTCCAGCCTAAGCCTCTTGAGTAGCCAGGACCACAGGCGTGCACCACCATACTTGGCTGAGTTTTGTATTTTTATTAGAGATGGGGTTTCACCATGTTGGTCAGGCTGGTCTCAAACTCCTGCTCTCTAGTGATCCACCCGCCTCAGCCTCCCAAAGTGGAGATTGCTGGGATTACAGGGATGAGCCACTCACCTGACCTGCACTAGGCAAATCTGTGAAATTCAGCAAACATTTAGGGAATGATGGTTAGCCATGTGTGTGTTATGCCCCAAAAATTAAAGAGGAAAATACTACGTTGCTGCTCTTTGCTTACTGCTCTAGAGAGGGCAAACAGGTAAAGAAATAAAAGTTGAGCTTGTGAGTAAAGATGGAAGACTGAGCATACAGATTATATGTAGATGTATCTCCTCTTTCTGAAAGATCCTCCAAAATAATAGTAAAATAATAATAAAAAGTTATCTCTCTATAATGAAGAGAATGAGAAATTTCAGCAAATTTCTTGAAGATAGAAAATAGGTGAAATGGTGATACCTGGTGAAGTAGAGGAAAGGAGGGGCTACTACTAAGGAGAAAACTTGCGTTATGTCAAGTTAAATTCAAAGCTAAAAGGAGGCATAGGAACTGAAGACATCAGGCATAATGGAGGGTGAAGTGGCATGTGGGGTTATAAACAGAGGCGATCATTGGAATATATATGGAACAGTCAACATCTCCCTCACTCCCCACACTAAACAGTAACATTGAGGCATTTCGCCCCCTCAACTTGTGCAAACAAACAAGCAAAACCACACAAAATACAGGGATTATCTTTAAGGAAATTAAATGAACTGTATGGCAGACCAATAAAGGAAGTTCAACATCTGACTAATAGGAAACCTACAAAAAGAAAGTAGAGCCATTTTGGCTTTCTGAGTAGCACCATGGTGGTTGGCAAGAACAAGTGTCTTACTAAAGGTGGCAAAAAGGGAGCCAAGAAGAAGGTGGTTGATCCATTTTCTAAGAAAGATTGCTATGATGTGAAAGCACCTGCTATGTTTAATATAAGAAATATTGGAAGGACACTAATCACCAGGACCCAAGGAACCAAAATTATATCTGATGGCCTCAAGGGTCATCTGTTTGAAGTGAGTCAAGCTGATTTGCAGAATGATGAAGCTGTATTTAGAAAATTCAAGATGATTACTGAAGATGTTCAGGGCAAAAACTGCCTGACTAACTTCCATGGCATGGATCTTACCCATGACAAAATGTGTTCCATGGTCAAAAAATGGCAGACAATGATTGAAACTCATGTCGATGTCAAGACTAATGATGGCTACTTGTTTAATCTGTTCTGTGTTGGTTTTACTAAAAAACGCAACAATCAGATACGGAAGACCTCTTATATTCAGCACCAACAGGTCCGACAAATCCAGAAGAAGATTTGGAAATCATGACCTGAGAGGTGCAGACAAATAACTTGAAAGAAGTGATCAATAAATTTATTCAATAATTGAAGCATTCTAACTGGTATCTCATTGTGGTTTTGAGATGGTATCTCATTGTGGTTTTGAGATGGTATCTCATTGTGGTTTTGGTTTGCATTTCTCTGATGGCAAGTGATGAGCATTTTTTCATGTGTCTGTTGGCTGTATGAATGTCTTGCCCACTTTTTCATGGGGTTGTTTGTTTTTTTCTTGTAAATTTGTTTGAGTTCTTTGTAGGTTCTGGATATTAGCCCTTTGTCAGATGAGTAGATTGCAAGAATTTTCTCCCATTCTGTAGGTTGCCTGTTCACTCTGATGGTAGTTTCTTTTGCTGTGCAGAAGGTCTTTAGTTTAATTAGATCCCATTTGTCAATTGTGGCTTTTGTTGCCATCACTTTTGGTGTTTTAGATGTGAAGTCCTTGCCCATGCCTATGTCTTGAATGATAATCATTAAAAAGTCAGGAAACAACAGGTGCTGGAGAGGATGTGGAGAAATAGGAACACTTTTACACTGTTGGTGGGACTGTAAACTGGTTCAATCATTGTGGAAAACAGTGTGGCAATTCCTCAAGGATCTAGAACTAGAAATACCATTTTACCCAGCCATCCCATTACTGGGTATATACCCAAAGGATTATAAATCATGCTGCTATAAAGACACATGCACATGTATGTTTATTGCAGCACTATTCACAATAACAAAGACTTGGAATCAACCCAAATGTCCATCAGTGACAGACTGGATTAAGAAAATGTGGCACATATACACCATGGAATACTATGCAGTCATAAAAAAGGATGAATTTGAGTCCTTTGTAGGGACATGGATGCAGCTGGAAACCATCATTCTCAGCAAACTATCCAAGAACAGAAAACCAAACACCACATATTCTCACTCATAGGTGGGAATTGAACAATGAGAACACTTGGACACAGGAAGGGGAACATCACACATAGGGGCCTATTGTGAGGAGGGGGGAGGGATAGCATTAGGAGATATACCTCATGTAAATGACTAGTTAATGGGTGCAGCACACCAACATGACACATGTATACATATGTAACAAACCTGCACGTTGTGCACATGTACCCTAGAACTTAAAGTATAATAAAAAAAAGAAATAAATAATTGAAGCAATAAATTGCTTCATCCAGACAGCGTTGAAAAAGACATAGAAAAGCCTTGCCAATCTACTTGTCCTCTGCATGGTGTCTTTGTTAGAAAAGTAAAAATGCTGAAGAAGCCTGAGTTTGAACTGAGAAGACTCATGGAGTTTCATGGTGAAGGTAGTAGTTTAGGAAAAGCTACTGGGGATGAGACAGTTGATAAAGTTGAACAAGCTGATGGATATGAACCACTAGTCCAAGAATGTGTTTGAAGTTCAGACTTACAATAGTAGCAAATAAAAAGTCCTATTAGTGAAAAAAAAAAAAAAAAGAAAGTAGAGAAAATACAGGAGAGATAATTGCCAAAGAAATAATAGAAGCAAATTCTTAGAGCCCAAGAGCAAAGTTTCCATATTGAAGGAGTCCACCACATTCCCAATGTAACAAATACAAATGACTCAAACCTTGATGTCTCATCATGAAATGTAACACTCAAGGATGAAATTCCTAAAGGCTTCCAAGAAGAAAACTAACAAAAATAGAGTGTCCACAAAGAAACAATACACAAGCTAGCAGTGGACTTTGCAGTAGCAGCACTGGATGTTGGTAGACCATGTAGAAATGTCAACAAGTTTTTGAGGGAAAAAAAAAGTTAACCTAAAGTTCTACAACTAGACTAATAGTCAAATGTGAGGGTAGAATTATTTTTAGACTGGGAATAGAAAATTTTATCTCCCATGCACCTTTCTCAGGAAGTTGCTTGAGAATGTACTACATCTAAATGAAGAAGTAAACTAAGAGAAAGAAATGAGATCCAAGATATGGAGGATCCAACCCAGGAAAGTGACAAAATCCAGCGAGTAGTCCTGGAGACTGGCTCACGATATTGGAATGGGTTGCGACTGTATAGTATGATTGAGAATTTTTTTTTTTTATTTTTAGCATCTTTTCCAATGCATTTGTGGTTTAGCTGGAACCCAGAAGTCAGTATTGACATATCAAGTTTTTTTTATTATTTAAACTGCATTCTAATTTATATTGTGATTTCTTTGTTATTTAGATGGTGTGTTTCTTAATTTCTAAACTTACGGGACTTCTAGTAATCTTTTTCTTACTGATTTCTGGTTTAATTGCATTGTGGTTAAAGACACTTGGTTTGATTTCTATCCTTTGGAATTTGTTGAGGTTTGCTTTATGGCATAGCATATGGTAAATTTTTGAAAAGTGTTCTGAGTGTGCTTGAAAAGAATGTGTAATTCGCGGTTGCTGGGTGCAGTGTTCTAAATACGTCAATTAGGATAGGTTTGTTACACATGTTATTCAAATTTTCTGTATCCTTACTGATTTTTGCCTGCTTGTTTTATCAATTTCTGAGGGACGTGTATTTAAATCTCCCACTGTTTTTATAGATTTGTTTATTTTCTTAGTAGTTCAGTCAGATTTTCCTTCATTTATTTTGAAACTACATTATTAAGCACATAAAAATTTTAAAGTGTTATGTCTTCTTGGTAAATTAAGCCTTTTATCATAATGAAGTATTCTCTTAATCTCCAGTAAAAGGCTTTTTGCCTTTAGCTCTATGATAGAACTTACCAGCCTTTTTCAAGGTAGCTTTTGTATAACATATTTTTTCTATTATTATAATTTTTTTTTTTACTGTCAGCCTGTTTCCAGTTCTACATGTATCTCTTGTGAAGAGCACATGGTTGTTTCGTTTTTATGTCCAGGTGGATAATCTTTGCTTTTAATTGGAGCATTGAGTCTACATATATTTAATATAGCCATTGATTCATGTGAGTTTAAATCTCTCATCTTACTCTGTGCCTTTTAGATTGATGTTTCAAAAAGCATTTCTCTTTTCTATTAGCTTTGAAGTTACATACTTTTATTATTCTTTCATTGATTACCTAAGAGATGACAACTTTTACTTATCATGGTTCACCATCAGTTGGCACTTTTACCCTCTCCCCAGAAAATGCAAAGATCTAAGTTACTTAAACTCCATTTATCCCCTTCTGACTTATATGCCATTGTTGTCATGTATTTTAGCTTATGCATATTTTAAACTCCAATGACATATTTATTATTGGTTTATATAGCCAACACTGCACACATATTTTCCTTTTTCATTTCTTTCCACATCTGTGTCATTTCATCTGGAATAATTTTTCTCCCACTTGAAACACTCACGTTAATGTTTTCTTTAAGGCAGATCTGGATGTGACAAACTCTTTTGGTTTTGTTTGTCTGAAAATGCTTTTATTCTAAATTCACTTTTGTTTGCTGCCTCCAGTGAGAATTTTCATTTGCTTCTTTGAGGCAACTGGGGGCCTGAGCAATCAGGGTCACCTTAATCCTATTTCAGTGGTTGAGTAGATTGGAAGTTGAGCTGGTCACTGCAAAGGCTGGTACACCCTGGTTCATCCTCACAGCATTTCAAGGTTCCAAACAAAAACAGGAGGAGCTGATTAGGTTTTCCTCATAAATTTGGTCCCTCTACTACCTGGAGGCTTTCAAAAATTCTTGAATTAACAAATATACCTAAGGGAAAGATGTTGGTCTCACTTCTCTATATTTCCAATCTTCTAGGTATTGGCTTGGTGATTTTTCACTATCCTGTTAGCTCTTCAATATTTTCAGATGACTTCTTCCCTTCTTTTTCCCTCAGCTCATTTGTCCCTCTCTCTTTCTCCCCTCCCTCTTTTCCTTCTTTTCTTCTTTCCCTCCTTTCTTTATTCTCCCTTCCTTCCTTCCCTCCCTTTCCTCTTCTCCATTATTGCCTCCTTTCTCCTTTCCTTCCTTCTTTCCTTTTTCATTCTTTCCCTCCCTCTTTTCATCCTTTCTCTCTTCCTTTTTGTGTGAGAAAAGTTTTGGTGCATAAAGGAGTGTTTTTCAAGTTAACTGAAACATTTTCTTACATGTAGAAAACCTAATTTTCCAGGAGGGTTCTATAACTGAAGCAACCTAAAACACACAGATGTTTTTGTAGAGATCATTTCAATGTAATGAAGACTGCTTGAGCTCCAAATGTTTGTCAGCACTGTGTTAGGTACAATTGCTGCCTTGAGGAACTTATGGTCTTATAAGGGTGACAAACCCATAGGAGATAAGTACATATAACAGAATGATTGTTGACAAGACATCTATTTTGTTGTATTGAATTATTCTCGATGGAGAAATATTCATCCCTGAAACAGAGAAGTCCAGGCACTGAAAACCATTTACAACAGGAAGCAGAGTTTTATTATGCAGAATACAGCAAAGTCCTGATGCTCACATAATGCACATGATAAGACTTTCTAAATTTTCTTTCAGAACATTCTCATTTATCTTTTCAGGATCCTCATCCTTGTTATGAGAAAAAAGAGAATAAATCTCTTATTTTAAAACTGATTTCATCTAAATAGTTTAAGACGGATCTTTTCAAAATGTAGAATCAGAGCCATAGGATGACAGATGTGTACCTATCTGTGGGATCAAGCACTCGATGTCTTTCCCCTAGTCAGAGGGCCTGGTCCTGCTGGCCCAGCTTCAAGACCAAAGTCCAACCCAGATTAAGAGGTAGAAGAGCAAGTCCCAGTCCTGACATTTACTGGATCTATGACCTTGGGCAAGTCATCTGTGTGACACCCCCTCCCCTATTTGACAAGTAGGAGATATTCAATAAATGTTGAACCAAGCATCTTTGTCTCATTTTCTATACCTGAAAAATGTGAGTAGATGCTGTTGTGAGAATATAGTAAATGAGATAATGCAGGTGACAAGCCTTTGTAAATGGTAAAGGACAGTACAGATTGGGGAGGATTGAATGGTACACATATCTGGTCATGTCAATGCTGAGTTGATTTTCTTTTTTTTTTTTTTTTTTTTTTTGTGGGAGGTGGTTAACCTCAGCGAGGTTCATGCTGTTTTTTGATGACAGGATATTGGAGGAAATAGGATACTCTTTAAAGTCAAATGAGAGGAGTGGAAAACAAATCATCTCCACTGGCAATGCTAGTGAGGTCTATTGAAAAACAAGGGCTGTCTTTTATCCAATGATCATATTTTCTTCCTGAGCCTAACCTAATTGTATTATTGAATGTTCTGGAGCCCTCCTCACTTATTAAACTATTATAATCCTTTACTTATGGGTTTCAAGATATCATTATGGTCTCCTCCCCCTAATGAAATGAAAGGTTTTAACTGAGTTAGCTTATCAACAGTCCCTGATGAAGCCTGACAAATCTCTTTTTGGACTACATAGGCTTGATAACAATAATGCCAGGGCACATTCTTTCTCTAAACTCACTTTTCTGAGCTAGATGAGTGATGAGAAAGCATTTATGATATCTTCAGAGTCAGAATGGAATTAGTACACCTATGGGTCCACCTCCTAGAGACCTGTACAGAATCTAACACTCTTGAAAAATTCCTTCCGTGGACTGAACTGCAAGACTCAGCCTTCTGAGTGGGTGAGTGTTGAGGGTCTGATCTGAAGACAGGCAGGAGGGAGAAGACGGAGCAGCCTCTTCTTGGAGTTCCCTGGGGAGACGTACACAGATGGCTGCTACACTATGCAGTTGGTGGGAATTAAAGTCCCTTTTGCGAAGGGAGTGTCCTGATTTTGGTCACTTACTGGAGTCTCTGGCAGAAGTAGCCATTAATCAGAGTCAGCTTCTTCATTTGGCTGGTAATGCTGATAGATTTCCAAATCTTGGGGCAGGAGAGGGAAAACTGGGGTGGTGGCACTTAAATGCACTAAGTGATGAGGTCACAGATGGATTTTGAGGGTGGACGTGGCAAAAGTGGGGGCTGGAGCAAGAAAACCCCAGCAGGCAGGTGTTGTTAAGGTGCTAGAGGGTGGCAGGAGGAACTGTTGAGTCTACCATCTGGGCTTCTCCTTCCAAAATTCACTCCCCTTCCACAGATGCCAATGCTTCTCAGAGGTTCATAGAACCAAAAAGAACCTGCACTCCAACTGTTGATGATACTGATGAAGTGACTTTCATTTTCTATTGAATGAATATGGCCATTTTTCTTTAACAGAATATAAAGACTTATTAAGCACATTCTATCTTTCAGGCATTCTGCTGAAGTTTTATACGTATTGTTGTGTTTTATATTTATTACAGTCCCTTTGAGTTAATTTACTATTTCTGGATAAGGAAACTGAGGCTCAGAATGGTTGACTAACCCTCTGTCACACATCTCATTTCTACTCAACACAATAAAAAGAACCATTATTCATGTACTCAGTCCATGAATTCTCCTTGAGATGCTTACTATGTGCAAGCCAGAAATTACTAGAAGCTCACCACCCTGTTTCTTTTGGACTTAGCCTCATTTCTTTGTAATTTGCTCAACTAACCTAAAAGCTCCTGGACAAATCCTTAATAATATTATTTTGAAAAGCCTCCAGGGAAGAACGTTTTTTAGGTTTTCTTGGTAACTTAAGTTTCCCAGAACTTCTAGGGATTTCTTAAGGGCCAACCTATGACCATTTTGCTACAATTGAAACCAGCTCCTCATGATAAGTGGAGAACAGCGAGAGCAGGAGGGAAGTCTTTGAGAGCAACCTATCCTCGGAGGAAAGTAGATGTTGTTGGCAATGAGATGGAGCCACAGGGTCAAAGGATATTAGAGCCAACTGGAACCTCAACAGACAAAGACTCTAACTCCCCCACTTTCCAGGAAAGAAAATGAACTGGAGGAGAATGAACCACTCCCCTCCTCCAAATCACTGAGCTATGTCATGGCAGAGCTAGAACCAGTGTTTGGGGCTGCTTATTTCCAGGGAGGCAGAACACGTGGGAGAAATTGCTACAGCTTTGAAGGCAGGCAGGTCAGGATTCAAATCCTTGTTCTGCATTTCCTAGCCGTGGAATTGGGCAGGCTTTTCAATTGTATATATTTTGTGCATTGGTTTATTCATCTGTGAAGTGGGCCTGGTAAATGAGACAATGTACACGAGTCCCTGCGGCACAGTAGGGACTCAATTAATATTTCTTTCCCTACCCAGGACCCAGTCTTTTTATCGACTGTATTCATTAATGTACAAATCACACCAAATCGTAGTGACTTGAAACAACAATGATTTATTTTCTCTAACAATTGCTGTTGGTCAGGAATTTGGGAGGGTCTTGGTTGGGTGGTTCTGGCGTGAGAGTCTCTCATGAGGTTGCAGTCAGATGTCAGCTGTGGCTTGACTGAGGAGGGAACATTCAACATTAAGGTGTCTCACTCCTTAATGGTAAATTGGTTCTGGCTGTTGGCAATGGGGCAGCAGGGTGGAGGGAGGTGTCTCAGCTCTTGTCACATGGGCCTCTCTGTAGGACTGCCTGAATAACCTCACAACATGGTGTCTGAATTCCCCTGGAGTGAGTGATCCAAGAGACCAACGTGAAATCTACAATGCCATTTGTGTTTTATCCTTGAAATTCACGTACTTCTGCTATATTCTATTGGCCACACAGGGCCAATCCTGATTCACAGGGTAAAGGGACCATACAGAGCGCAAATACCAGGAGAGGAGGATCACTATGGGCCAGCTGGCATACTACCCCGCAAATGAGGGCCTATTCCTCAGCTCAATTGTGTGAGCGTGTTATGTCCCCACTTGACTTCTGGTGTCTTGAGTGTTGTTGATGTTTTCAAAAGTCACCCATAGATCCTCAAGGAAGACAGGGGCTACACCCTCCTGAGCATGTTCTGGAGTTCTGGGAACACTGCTTATAATTAGCCAAGCAATAATTCCCACCACTGAGCTGACTCCAAGGCTCATCTGCTTGCTTCTCTTGAGGTTTTTAAATAGACAGGGATGTGTTAGTGACACAGTACATTATCTGTCTGTTACCATTTTGGCAGGCAACGTAGAAACGTGACTTTTTAAAGGAAGAGTTAATCAGTGTTAAAGCAGCTCCTACAGCACAGGCATGCAGCAGTGCTACAGACTGCCTAGGAAGGCTGGGGCTGCAGAACACCAGGGCCCTAACATCGTGCCCTTTGAGTGTCCCCTGGGCATGACCTGGAAGCAGAGCTGGATGAGACATTGCTGGAGCTCCTGGTGCCCTAGCTCAGCTGGGCTCATTACTACTGACATCTTCCCACTTCCTCTTCACTTGGAAAGCATTGAATCTGCTCCCAAATTCAGCATCACTCCCAAGGAGGAAGCCTGTGAAGTGCGATTCTTGCTTATTTGCTGATGACTTTCAAATCTGTATGTGTACTCCACCCCCCACCAAATCTATCTCTTGAGCTCTAAACTACTCACTGCTCATTTTCATTTGGATGTCCCACAAGCATGTTGAAAGCTGAACTCATAATTTTCTTCTCACCCAAATTTCCAAATCCTCCTGTGTTTTCTACCTCAGTAAATGGCACCACCATTCTTTCCATTGCCTAAGCCAGAAACCTAAATGGTATGACATGATGATTAAGAGGGAAGGATAAGAGCTTTTGTGCCTGTCCTGAATCTCAGCTCTGCCGTTTATAAACTGGTGGTTTTTGGAAATTTGCTTTACTTTATGTCTCAGTTTCTTCTTTTGTGGAAATGGAGATAATAATAGAAATAATCAAAGAAAATGGTTAGGAGAATTAAAAAAGGAAGGTGCTTGGCATATAGCAGGAACTCAAAAAGTGCTCTACAAATCATTAGGCTCTTTGGCTTCTATCTCCTAAATATTTCCTGAATTCACTCACTTCCTTATATTTGCCATCCCAAGCCTGAGGCACCATCATTGTTCAGCTGTACAATTGCTTCTTGATAAGAAGATTCTCTGCAGCTAGAGAGATAACTCGAAAGTACAGACATGGGGGATGTTACATTCCTGCTCAGCTCCCACAGCCTCTTGTTCTTAGGATTTGAAACAAATTCTTTACATGGCCCAAAGGGCTCTGCAGGCTTTGACCCTGCTTCCTCTCCAGCCTCACACCCTTTCCTTTTACTGACCTTCTTTCATTTCCTCTGATGGAGAACACTGGCTCTTACCTTCAGGCCTCACACTAGCTCTTTCCTCTTCAAAGAATAATTCCCCGTGTTAAGCCCCTTCTCAGCATTCACTGTAGATTTTCTTGTTGAGAAAGAAAGGGAGAGGCAGGTAGAGATGAATCAGATAAAGATGTTTATCTCTTCCTTTCACACTACTCCTAGGCCTTCTTAGTTGATTTTTGACTGTTAGGTTTCTAAGTTGTGTGAATGGCTGTGGATGGAGGGTTCCTTAGGTCTGATCTTGGGTTTTTCTGGATGTACCCTGTGACACCTCTGACCCTGCTCCCTCTGCCTGGCTTCCATTCCTTTTCATCCTTTAATCTCAGCTAAACATCGCCTTTTGGGAAACAGGTTCAGATCTGCTGGACTTGGCCAGGCTCTTCTCATCTCCTACTTCAGTCTTGCTGGTTATTCTCTGCTCACCTCCTTTCAGTCTTGTTGGTTGTTCTCTGGTCACTTCGGTCTTCAGTCTTGCTGGTTATTCTTTCCTCACCTCCACCTTCAGTCTTGCTGGTTATTCTCTCCTCACCTTCTCCCTCAGTCTTACTGATTATTTTTTCCTCACCTCCTCCCTCAGTCTTGATGGTCATTCTCGCCTCACCTCTTCCCTCAGTCTTGCTGGTTATCGTCTCCTCACCTCCTCCCTCAGTCTTGCTGGTTATCCTCTCCTCACCTCCTCCCTCAGTCTTGCTATTTATTCTCTCCTCAACTCCTCCCTCAGTCTTGCTGACTAATCTCCACTCACCTCCTCCCTCAGTCTTGCTATTTACTCTCTACTCATCTTCAATCTCCTTCAATCAATAAGGCTTTACTGAAATGACTTGGTCATCCACAGCTCAGGCTTACCTCTATGTCCTCTGTGGCTATGTAGTGACTGGTGCTTAACAAACATGTATTGAATTAATACATGAATGGGTTGCTACAACTTTTCCAGTCTACATGCTATGAATATCCAAAGGGCTATCAATGCTGCCTCTTTGCTAGTATTTTACTATTATTTCAGAAGTGGGCATATAAATCAAATTCTTAGCCTGAGTGTGTTTGACAATTCCCTGAAAAAGAAAAAACAGACAACCAGAATTCCCATTTTCACCCAGCAAATATTTTTCGAGCATTTCATATGTACCAGGAGATACTGAAGATGTAAAGTTGAATATGACATAGCCCCAGGCTTCCTGTTGTCACAGGGTTTTCAATAAAGAATTAAATGAGGTATTGAGCAAACATTTGTTGAATGAATGAATAAATGAATAAATGATGAATAAAAGTAATTTTAAAAAAGCAAAACATTTTAACTTCATAATTGTTTAAAGACAACTGAGTGTGTGTTGCTATTGTGCAGTTGGAAACCTATATTCCAATTCATTCATTCATTTATTCATTCATTCAAATTATAGTTATTGAGCATCTGTTATATTTTGAGTACATGAATATCTACTGGTTTCTGGATTTGAGCCATTAACCCCACCCAAACTGGAAAAATATTATGGGCTCTTCAAGACCAAATGAAATGTCAACACAAAAGAGCTATTTGCAATGCAAATGTGAAGTCACCAGTCTTTGTAATAAACAGGCTGAGGAAAAAAAACCCTGCAAGCTTCTTGGGAGATGAGGCTTAGTAGTTTTGATGAATTACAAAAGCAGTGAAAATCTGGGAACTGCTAATTTGTTTATCTTCATATCTAAGGTCAACAGCATCAATCTGTACTTGGGTAGGCCTGTCACATCATTGGGCCTATTTGTAAACCAACCAGTTTCTGCCTGTAGGTCAGTGATTCTTAGCCTTTTATTAGGACACACACCCTTTGGAGGATCTGCTGAAAGCAACGAATCCTCTCCCAGGAAAATGTAGGCTCTCATTGCCTCAAGAGCTGGAAATCTCCATTTGTGTTACTTCTAATCACAGCCCTTCTCTCTGCAGGAACCTGGTACAATTTCCTCAAGGGGCTGAGCTAGAAGTTAATTTGAGAGACTCCATTCACACTGACTCCATCTTACCATAGGTTCTTTCCTCAGTGGTGTTAAGAGACCTTGCAGTGTGCATTTCCTCCAGTTCTTTGGTTGGGGAGGACTGTCTTAGAATCATGTGGTTAGATGTCAGCCCACCCTATATGGTCATTGTCTTAATCAAATCAACCAAACCCTAGCTGTCCTACCCTTCATCCTAGACAGGTACTGTGGATGTGCCAGGAATAGGTCAGAGGCACACAGGCATATCATTGTTTATTAAAAACCCTGATTGCTCTGTGCCCGTTTTTTATCTGTCTTCTGTCCCTGAAACCCCTAGGAATTTTCCGGCCTGACTCAAAATGCATGGTAGCTTCGGTGACATGCTGTTCCTGGCAGACACTCTGACACCTCACTCCAGGTGGGAGGACCTCAGGCCAGGGCTGGCAAAGAGCCACTACCAGCTGGAGCTGCCAGGGTCAAGGCCTGTGAACATGCCCACCCGGACTCTGCCAGCCCTAGGTTTTCACAATTCACCATTTTAGCTTCCCAGGGTTTGACAAAAACCCAGCTTTTACACTGCAAGCGTTGCATGAAACTGCCTGTTTGAAATATATTAGCAGCTGCTGTCATATCCAGCTGGCAGGGTGCCAGAGAAGGAAATTAAACTGCACTTCCCCAGCCTTCCCCACCTCCTGTTAACCAATCGATTCTCTTCAGTGTGCGCCTGAGAGTGCTAAGTCTTGCCACTTGCCAGGACCGTGGTGCTTGGAGTTCTTGGTGAATTCAGATGCCCATTGAGCCTCTGCCAACTCACTGATGGGCCCAGAGAAGTCTAACATTATCCTATGGAGAAGGATCCTAGCCTGCCCAGTGTTGAACCCTGAAGTGAGTGGGGCCTATGGAGTGACAAAGAAGGGATGTGGTTGCCAACATCCCAATTGGACTTTTCAATGACAGGGAGGAAATAATTTATAAAAGTCAGAGAAGTGATATGTAATATATGCCAATGGCTTAAGGAATCAGCATGTGAGTAAAAAATTATGGTTCTATTTTATAACAATAAAACTAAAATCTTTCATTGAGAGAAAAATGACAAGTGTATTAAGTGTCTTCTTATGGAGACTCCTACCACTATGATGCCCAAGGAATCTTGTCCCTCTTTTCCCAACCATTTTACCCAGGTCTCCTGGAGGCCACAGAGGCATGGAAGGCCCCTCCTGGCCACTGGGGAGTTTACAATCTACCAGGGGAGACAGCAGCCGTGCATATTATGCCTGCAACACAGAATGTGATAAACACTTGCTTAAGAGAAGAAGTATTTATACTGAACATGGGGGCACAGCTCACACCCATCCATTCGTCCAGCAGACTTTTACTGAGCTCTTATTATGTTCCTAGAATGATTATTACATTTGGGATTCAAAAATGAAAACAAAAATGTAGTCTTTACCCTCAAGGAGTTTATAGTTAGTATGGAAACAAGGAAAGAATACAACTTTTGTAGAGAAAGACTTGGGTTCAAGTCCAAACTATGCCTTTTAGCAGCTGAATAAGCTTGGGCAAGTCACTTTTTTATTCTCCGTCTTCATTTCCTCATTAACAAAATGGAGGAGTATGAGAAAAACCTCAAAGGGATGGTGAGGATGAAATGAGATTAGGCATGTGTGAAGTTTTGTAAGAAAGTGGTAAAGCACTGGATAAATGGGAGTTATCTTGGCCCTCCAGTGGGTTGAGAGCTGGGCAGGCTGATGGAGGCCTCCTGGCTTGGACATCTCTCTCTGTAAGACCTGATTACTTCCTCTGCTAGGATTTGGGGATCCTGCAATCCCAGGGCTGCAGAGAGGGAGCCTGGAGCACACCACCCATTTCTCTGACTGCTGGACAGGACTTTTGGGGGATAGGACCTCCTATCTATAGAGTCAACCTAAGTCTCCTTGTTAAAACATCTAGAACCCTGGGAAGGTCCTACCAAGATGTGGTGTAAAATCTGCTGAGAATCTGGCCCCTTATTTGTTTATTATTTATAACTTTTATTCTGGAAAATTTCAAACATATACAAAGGTAGAGAAAATAGTGTAATGAACTCCTATGTACCCATCCTGAAATGCCAACAATTATCAACACACATGAAAAATTGTTTCATCCATAACCCCACTACTCATCCTGTACCTTGGATTATTTTAAAAGAAAGCATTTTAGAAAACATAATTACATAAGAGTGTTATTGCACCTAAAATTAAAAAATTCTTTATACTATCAAATATTTTGTCAGTTTATTTTTCCCTGATTGTCTTATAAATGGTTTTATGAGGTGTATATATATATATATATATATATAGAGAGAGAGAGAGAGAGAGAGAGAGAGATGGAGTCTTGCTCTGTTGCCCCAGGCTGGAGTGCAGGGCACAATCTCGGCTCACTGCAAGCTCAGCCTCCTGGGTTCACGTCATTCTCCTGTCTCAGCCTCCCGAGTAGCTGGGGCTACAGGTGGGCGCCACCACGTCTGGCTAATTTTTTGTATTTTTAGTAGACACGGGGTTTCACCGTGTTATCCAGGATGGTCTCAATCTCCTGACATCATGATCCACCCGCCTCGGCCTCCCAAAGTGCTGGGATTACAGGCGTGAGCCACTGTGCCCGGCCTTCATGAGGTATATTTTAAGAAATCAGAACATGAATAAGGTCTACACAATGTATTTTGTTGCTATTTTGGCATGTGTGTATGCTGATGGAATGACCTGGTGGGGAGGAGAAAGCTGTAGATGTAGGAAAGTGAGAGGATAATTCAGGATTAAAGTGCTCTTGAGTATGCAGGGGCCAGAGCACAAGTTAGAGAAGCTGATCTTAGAGAGGAGTGGAGATACTTTTCCAGCTAAACAAAGGAGGAGGCAGGGTATGCAGCTTTAGAGGCAGGCAGATGGGAAGGTGGGACAATTCTTATCTGATGGGTTTTATTTTCTCAATAAAGTATGATGAGAATAAGAGAATTGATTTGACCTGACAAGAGTGAGAGGACTACTCAGAACCATCTTCATTTGATAAATAAAGAAAGTAAGGGCCAGAGAAGAGATCTGCCCAAGGTTCTAGAGCTGGTTAAGGACAGGCTGAAGAGCAGAACCTAGGTCTCCTGTTCCCATAGCTGCATTCTTTTTACTAACCCTGTTTTTTTTGTTGTTGTTTTTTTTTTTTTAAGATGCAGTCTCACTCTGTTACACAGGCTGGAGTGCAATGGTTCCATCTCAGCTCACTGCGACCTCTGCCTCCTGGCTTGAAGTGATTCTCCTGCCTCAGACTCCCAAGTACATGGGATTACACCTGCGTGCTATCACGCCCAGCTAATTTTTGTATTTTTAGTAGAGACAGGGTTTCATCATGATGGCCAGGCTGGTCTTGAACTCCTGACTTTAGGTGATTCGCCCTGACTGTTAATAAATAGGAAAGCACATGGTTCTGTGGCCTTCCTCTAGTGATGGATGGCTAGGCTGTGGTGGGCCAAAGGCGGGGGTGGGGGGGGCGTGTCCCTGAAGATTGTCATTTATATTCCCAGGATTGGCTCGGGTGAGTCTAGACATTGAATAGCATAAATGCAAGAGCTTGGTCAAGGATGGGGCTTGGAATTACAGAATTTCAGACTTAAAGAGAAATCTGAGATCCATGCTCGCTGTTAGAATGTCCCCTTCAATCCTCTTAAAGGAAAATAGCATCCTTCGATCCTCTATAAAGGAAAATAAAAAATCTCAGGACCCCCAAAACTCTTTATGCAAAAGGGAAGGCTAAGCCTGGAGACTGAGTCACGCAACACCCTCCTCCAAATGAATAGCTATTACTAGCATTATGCATTAGCAGGCAACTCCCAAGACCCATGCTCCTGGCCAGAATGTTCCTTACAACATGCTCCAATCCTCCAATGAGTGGTCGTCCAGCTGCTGTTTGAGCATGCACAGTGCCCGGGCACTCACCACCTCTCAAACGGTGTACCCTACTGTGAGACATCTCTAATGGTGAAAAAACATCAGGCTAATGTTGTATTGAAATTTGCTTCCCTGTAATTTCTACCCACAGAGCCTAATTCTGCCTCTGAAGCTACACAGCGAGACTCATTTCTCTTCCTCCTGACAGCCCTCCAGTGACTCGAAGCTGCCTCTCAGGTCCTCCTGCTGAGATGTGACACAGCTTCTGAGCCTTGAGAGAGGCTGTTCCAGGACAGAGGGTTCTCAGTTTTTGCTACTTGTTCTGTGGATTCCAGGAAATACACTCTGCTGTCTGTTCCATTTTCTATTTCTTAAAAGTGCTTTCTCATTTCATTTCAGTACCTTGGTACCCAATCAAAGCTCCCTACTACATCCTGCTTCTCTTCCAAGTATCTTGCCTGTTTTCCCTCATGTGCCCCAGGCACACCCCAGGGCCTGCTTGGAAGAGACGGTGCTTCTTCCTTCTATGTTAGAGCCCCACAAGGAGCCCCAGAGTGCCAGTCAGGAGGTTCCTTCTCCCCTGACTTGTGACAATCAGGAGTCCTTGGCTTGGGAAATGCTCCTCAACACAGCAGACACAGAAGTGCAACCTTGACTGGAATCCTTACACTTACCCTTTGCAATTCAAATCCTCACTACACGTCAAGGTTTAACTTCTGGTCCGCTGCATCTGAGAAGCCTTCCCAACTACTCTAATCTATGTTAACTTCCTCTTTGTTTTGGCAATCTTAATCTTAACACCAGAGGTATATGAGGAGAGACAGGGTGCCGCAGGTCCTCCGTTCCTGTGAGGAGGAATACTTTATCACAGATAATAAGAGTTGTAAAAATGGTGATGAGAAAAAGCAGACCTCTCTTGAGTCACCTCATTGTTTCTAAATCCTCAGTGCAACTGCACCCCCTTATCGTGTGCACTGGGAGGGATGGCCAGTGCACCCACCTGCTCGGCACACTATGGCTTCACAGTGACTCACAGCCTGCCATGTGGTTTCTGCAACTGTTTCATGTGCCTTAGTTTTCTTCCCCAAGTGAGGGATAAGTCACTGATGGCTGGGATGAGTCTTACAGTTTTTACATGATCCTTCTGAGTCTGGCCCAATCCTGGGTTTGCAATCGCCGCTTAACAGAGAATTGCCTGATTTCGTGAGTTAATAATTAGAGTGGTCCTCCTTTCCCAGCCATTCCACAGCAGTGCTTTTCCCTTGAAGTCATCCCTCCTGATCGGCTTTGAGGAGGAAGAGGGATTGGAGTGTGTGTGTGTGTATAGTGAAGGAAGAGAGGTAATGTGTGTGGCACCTGCACACCCACTGCTCCTGACTTTGGGAAGAGACAGAAATGGGCTGTTATCTGGCAGGCTGGGTCTGCACCTGCCCAGAGTTCTACAATCTAATAAGGGCAGGAATTTGATTTTGTTCCTCTTTTCTCATCCTTTCCCCTTCTCACCCCAACCTTCCTTTCCTAATTACTTTGATGGGGTTTCAAAGACCAGAGCATCCCCTGCCTGACCTCAGCAGTCCCTTTGATTTCATTTTGATTTTGCTTTGACGGGGCTTTTAACCTGTTGTAATTATTTTCCCAAAATGCCTGCAGTCCCCAGTGCACACAAGCTAATTATCTGCAGAGCATGTATGGAGTGATTTGTCAGCTGCTGATGGATCCGGGACTCTGCAGGCCCTTGTCTATTGGTTAGGTACCAGGGGCTCTGGCTGAACAGCTTTGCATCACTCATTCAGGGTTTTGGTCTGTGGGAGGTTTGGTAAGGGCCCCATCCCTTACTAAGGCTGGTTGTCTATGAGTAACACCCAATAATCAAGAGTAAGCTCTTCTTGGATATTCATTCCAACCACATGGTGGTTAGTCTGCTTCCTGGGAATGAGGCCATGATGGGAAATAATTTAATTCAATTATTTACTCAATTCATTCCTTCATCTATTCAACATCTTTTGACCCCCTACTATGTGCTGGGCATTATGCCAGATGCTATGTGTCTGACATAAAAATGAACGACAAACAGCCTCTGCCCTCAGGAACTTTATTCTGGTTGAGGAAATGACAAGCACACAAGGAAATTATATATAATATAAGGGAGGCATAGATAAAATGCTATAGGAGTTCATAGATAGGAGGGGAAATTTACTTTTAAATAGGGGATCCGGAAAGTCTTCTTGAGACAGGACATGTTTAAGCTGGGCCTCAAGAATGGGTTTAATCTGGCCACAGGGAGGCAGGGGCAGAAAAAGCCCTTTGCACACACAAGTCTGAGGACTCTCGTGAAGGCCAATCAGTGGATCTGGCTTCTTCAAGGCCAGCTGCAGGGTCTATCCAGAAAACCTTGCTAACTTCCTGTTTGCCACCCAAGTCCTCACTCCCTCCCTACTGGAGCAATGCTCTTCCAAAAGCTGATGCTCAAGGTCAAGGTCATGGCATGTCATAGGCCTGTGGTTCCACATTCTTCTCTTTTCTAGCCCAGCTCACAAAAACTGAGGAAGTGCCTTGTTTCCAAATCCCACCCGCTTGCTTCCCACCATGCCCTCCACAGGGACTGGATGAGTTGCTCTGACATTTCAGTGATGCTACCACCACACACTGAGGGCCTGCAGCACACCCCCACCCATACCCCCCCCCTGCTCCTGGGCCCGGCCCTGACCATTGCTACTTCTCAACTTTGTTCCTTTGCTTAACCTCTCACTCCTTTTGACAGCTGACTCCTTATATCCTTCAACACTCAGCTCCAGTGTTGCTCTTCTTCGGGATCCTTCACCCTCAACCCAGACTGGTTTACGTGGCCCTCTTAGAGTTCCCATAGACACCATCATTGCCCAGAGCTGCAACATGTTCAGATGATTGGCTTGTGCTGGTCCCTTTGTACTGTCAGGTTTCTAAGGGCAGGAACTCTGTGTGTTTGCATTCCTGGTGGATACACAGTAAGTGCTTAATTGGTGTATGTTGGATGAAGAAATGCAGGTAGGACCCTCTAAAGCAGGTGCCTCTATAACATATGCACAAAATTCTGGGATTAGGGATTGAAGAGAAGGACTTTGCAAATTTTTCTTCAAGTTTTCATGATATTCAACAGATGTCACTGCTCTGGCCATATTCTGGCAGGCCAGAGGGCCCTGGGAACAAGCTCAAAAGTGAGAAAGGCTTCCTGGATGTGATGAGAGGCAGTGGTGAATAGTGGCCTTATAGGCCTGGGGGCTGGGAGACCTGCGTTCTCATCGAAAACATCCCTTACCCAGATGTATGGACCTGGGTCTCAAGAGTCTTCAGGAGGGTGATAAACTAGTTCAACTGTTCTCAAAGTGCAGTCTCCATATTTCAAAGTGCTGTCTCCAGACCAGCAGCATCAGCATTGACTCAGAACTTGTTGGAAACACAAGTTCTCAGACCCCACCCTAGACCTTCTGGATCAAAAACTCTACAGGTGGGGCCTGGCAATCTGTGTTTCAACAAGTTGTCTAGGTAATGCTGATACACAAGCACATTAAAGTCTGAAAACCACAGGACTAACTCAGTGCTCCTGAAACTGCAATGTGTATAAGAATTATTCAGGGAACCTATTTAAATGTGGATCCTTGGACCCCACCCCAGAAATTCTAGTTTGGAAAGTCAGATGGAAGCCCAGGAATCTGTACCTTGAACCGATTTGCCCTGGGGGATTCAGAAGCAGGTCTATAGATGGCATTTTCATCAGTGATGTAGGAGATGACCTCTGGGTCCCTGTGAGCCCTGTCACGGTGATGGTCTCTGGTACTGATTGGCCAGGAGCTGTGAGTACAATGAGCAGCAGAGAGGCAGGCCTGGGGGCGGATGCTCAACCTGCCTTCCAATTGCTTGGGAGAGGCCCTCGGTCATAACAATGGGGACTGTGTGCCATGGGACAGAACTACCTGAAATGAGGCAGTCTTTCCCAAAAATAGCAGAGTGGTACCAAAGGGAAGGGTGTAGGACTTCCACCCCTTTAAACACCCTTGTAATTTACATTTAAAAATAGAAAAAGCTCATGAATAATTTGTGAGTCATGAGCAAGCCCCTTCAAAATACAGTCATGAATAAAATATCCTGCTTCGCGGCCTCTAATGGCACCGGCCTTTGATGTTTTATTGATGGATTCCTTGCCCTGAGTACTATAAGGCTCCTGGATTTATTCGAGGCACCGGGGCCCTCACACCTGGAAGGTCCGTGGGCTTGCCCTTGCTGGCTTTCTGGCTTGCTTACACATAAATACACCACCTTGTTTCAGGCAATTCAAAGGAGTGGTCTCAGATCCCTTTGGAACAGAAAGCATAATTATAGGGATGTGGGAACCCCCGACCTGGGCCCACCGAGGGGGTTGGAACCAAGTCACTAGAAGCCTTTGTTTAAAGCCAGGTGAGTTTCTAGAGCAGCTGCAAGTGTATCTCCCATTTTACCGCTTCTTGAGAGGCTAGGAATGGAAAGCAGATATTAAAAAGCTGTAAATAATAATCTGTAGCCTTTGGCAGAACAATGCCCCAGAGACACAGGCCCCATCTAAACAGAGGCTTCTGCCTGCCCTAAGAGGCTTTTGTGTGAAACAAAGGCAGAAACCCCATGAAAGAGCTATTAAAGAGAGTCCCTAATGAAGGAGGGTGTAGAGGGAGGTGTGGCTCTGTATCTACCTAGGGAGTCTGTAGACCCAGGCTGCTGTCAGAGCCCATTTAAAGGCAAAGCCCGAAGGCTGGGGTAAATGTGGTCTGCACAGGTGTAGGAAAGAGTGTGGGGGAGGAGAAGGGGACAACCTCATGTGTTTCTTTATTAAAAACACATAAAAATGAACCCTATAAAATGAAAAAGTTCCATGAATAAAAAAGGATAGTGAGAATGAAAGACTCAAAGGCACTGGATGTAGGTGTCTTGACTGAGAGGTGATCCTACCTTCCCAGAAGATGACCTTAATGCACTGGGAATTCACCTGAGGCAACAGGGGGCTGAGGTGCCTTGGGTTTGCCCTGGGACTCTGAGTGATTATTGGAGGGTTGGATAGTTTTGGAGTGGGGAACCTACAAATGCCTACCACTTAGGTTCTTGGGTCATGTCTTGAGTTTGTTAAGAAAGGAAGCTGTAAAAATCAAGGAAGTAGGGGGTGGAGAGAGAGAAAATTAAGAAAGAGAGAGAGACAAAGAGAAAGCAAGTGCACAAAGCCAGCATTCTGGGAACCCTACAATGGGAGTTGTAACAGGTGGAGACAGCCCTTCAGAAGCTTGGCCACATCAGTGTTGATAACTCTGGTCATCACTGTGGTTCTGAAGGGGACAACACCAAATGTAGTGGTGATGAGAAGAACCAAGGGACTCCAGGTACATTGGCAGAAGCCACTGAAGGCAATCTGACTGGGGTGTGAGATCGCCTTGAAAGAACACATTCCTCCATATATCATAGCCTTGAGCCCGACACATCACATCCCCCCACATGCCTCCATTTCCTGGGCCCGACACAAACACATTCCTCCGTATATCATAGCCTTGAGATCTCCAATAAGGTTACAACCGATTGTAAAAGCGCAGGAACCAATAAGAAAACTGCTAAAAGTATAACTTAAAATGTAAACCAACTGTAATGCTGTAACCAGAAGAATTCCCTTGTTTCTCTGTAACTTTACATATCCTGTTTACATCGGGCTATAAGAAGCGAGCGCACGCATTGTTCGAGGCCCTCTTGTAGGTTGTAGAACGGAAGGACCAAGTTCGAACTTGCAATAAAGATCCTTGCCGCTTGGCTTTGACTCTGGACTCTGGTGGTCTTCTTCGGGGAATAAACGGTCTAGGCATAACAGCCTGGACCTCAAGAGGACTTGGTAGTGAAAAGGAGACTGTGTTGGTCAAAAGCTCCCTTGGACCTGCTGAGAAGAGAGGAGGTTTGGACGTTTTGCATTACTGGGATTCACCTGGTGGGACCTAGAGCCAGTGCTTTTTCTGCTACCATTTATGTGGCAGGGGGACGGTTAGCCACAGCCCTCGGTTGTTTATGGGAAGCCTTGTCTAGCCTGGTGAATTGAGGGTCAGGCAGGGTGTACAGTCCCTGGACACATACAGGCATCTTCACTCTCTCAGGTTAAGCTTTTTGCCCACTGGGCATTCAGGGATAAGCAGGGGTCACTCTCCATTTAACACCTTAATCCCAATCCCCTGGAGCCACCATCAAGTCAAATGCCCTTGTTATCTGCAGGTTTGTCGGCATTGTTCCTGGGCCAGGCTTCCTGAATGGGTGTCACTTCAAGGTAAGAAGAGGCCCTTAGCACCAGAAGGTGTTGAATAGCAGTTGTATTGCTCCATAATTTGATCCAGGGTCTTTCAAAGGTCCCTGGAAGGGAAGAGGGGTTCTGGAGAGGAGGCTGGGGGACCAAGAGATGAGGACTGTTTTACACCTATTTCTCACTTTAGCGTCTGAATTCCGTAAACACACCTGGAATCTTTGCTCCTTCTAGGATTCTTTAAAAGTCATCAGGGCCCTCAGTCTACAGCCATATCTTCCTGAATGCTCCTGATCTCAGAAGCTAAGCAGTCAGGTGTGGTTAGTACACAGATGGGAGGTGACCTGGGAATACCTGGTGTTTTAGGCTGAAAAAATAAAGAAGTCATTAGAATCTAGGTGGTCAAAGAAAGACAAAGGGTAAGTATTAAAACAAGCCTAGCTTAAGGTAAAACTGTAAAGGTGTCAAAGAATTTTTTACTCCTCTGTTCTTCTTTTTTCTTTTTTTGAGACAAGGTCTTGCTTTGTCACCCAGGCTAGAGTGTAGTGGCATGATCTTGGCTCACTGTAGCCTTGATCTTCTGGTCTCAAGCCTTCCCCCCACCTCAGCCCCTCAAGTAGCTGGGATTACAGGCATGCACCACCATGCCTGGCTAAATAATAATAATAATAATAATTATTATTATTATTGTATTTTTTGTAGAGATAGTGTTTTCCCATGTTGCCCAGCCTTGTCTCAAACTCCTGAGTTCAAGTGATCCACCCGACTTGGCCTCCCAAAGTGCTAGGATTACAGGCGTGAGCCACCGTGCCCAGTCCCCTTCATTCTTCTTTAGAACCTGCTTTGCCCATTTTCCTGGCCATCAGAACTTCTGGGTACCCCAGTTCCTGAAGTTGCTCACAAATCTGCAAACCTCACATGTAGTGCCCAGAACTCTCACCAACCCTCCTTCTCCATCAAAACTGGTATGTCCCTTTGCCTCCTGATCTTCATCTCTGTTAGAAAGAATCCAGTAAATAGTTCTAGAGAACAAGTTGTTGATTGAGTCACACCTACAGCCCCTGCTTATTGCCTGTGCTTCGTGCTCTGTGACACCAGTTCCCTGACTTCTCTGGCAGTGAGGGGGTTCACCTGATCCAAGGGCAGCCACTATTGGCTACCCTACCACCACTGACATGCATCAGCCAAGCAGACAGGCTTCTCCCAGCAAATCAAAAGGGAAACACAGAGAGCTGGTGGCAATCAGGAGTGGGAGCTGAAGCAGAAAGGTCATGAGGGGACCAAAGGAGAGGGATCAGAGAGGCCACGTAGTCAATGGGCAGATTGAAACTAAAGGAGCAGACACACTAGGCAGGAGAGAGAACAGAGTACACCCTTGAAAAGAAGAGAGAGGCCATAAAAGAGAAATATTAAGTGGCCCATGAAAGAGGTAAAGTAGGCAGTTCCTAGAGCTTCTGCACAGAAAAAGAAATAACCAGCTGAACAGACAACCTACGGAATGGGAGGAAATATTTGCAAATGATACATTTGACATGGGACTAATATCCATAATCTATAAGGAATTCAAACAACTCAACAAGAAAAAGCAAATAATCCCATTAAAAAGTGGGCAAAGGACACAAACAGTCACTTTTTCAAATGAAAACATACAAATGGCTAGCAAGCATAAGAAAAAATGCTCAATATCACTAATCATCAGAGAAATGCAAATTAAAACCATAACGTTACCATCTCACACCAGTCAGAATGGCCATTATGAAAAAGTCAAAAAATAACAGATAATGGCAAAGATGTGGAGAAAAAGAAACTCATACAAAAAACAAAACAAACAAACCAAAAAAATTTAGGCAGCCCCCATGGCTAACTTGGTCCCTGAGATGTTTCTAGTTCTAATTTTGGTTCCCATTCATATGGTTCTTTATTGTAAACTCTTCCTTATTTGAGGCTACTTGAGCAAATCTCTGCCGTAACTGAGGGAGGGAGGTCTCAACAAAATAGTGGCATACATAGTGTGGGTAAGAGCTCTAGTCTGTCCTTTGTCCTCTGCTCACAGCTGGAACACCCTTAGGAAATACTTATCCTCTTTTTCATTCATTCAACTATCATTTTTTGAGTACCTACCCTCAGGCATTGTTCTAGGTGCTTGGAACACTGAGTGAATAAAACAAACAAAGACTTTCTTACAGAACTCCCCTGAGATGGGGATGGAGATGGAGGTACAGGACAATAACAATAAACAAATTATCTGTAAGTCAGAGGTGAGGGGGCTATGGGGGAAAGTGGAGCAATGTGCTGAGGATAAAGAGTGGAGATTATACTTTAGTGAGACTGGTCAGGGCCAGTCCCATTGAGAAGGTAACATTTGACCAAAGACTTGGAGGTGAGGAAGTGAGCCATGCTGGGATTTGGGCTGTCCAATCAGAAGGAACAGTAGGGGCAATGGGAGAAATGACTGTTATGTCTTCCTTTCTGTATGAGGGGATAAAGATAGCAGGTGCCATGAAGACTGAATGAGGTCACCTATCAAAACCTTCTGCTTAGAGCTGGGTGAATGTTAACAACAATTAGATTAAAAGCCGGTTAACATTAGTGTCCCTGTTTCCAACATAACATTTAGATTTGGTGCCTTAACCCAAAGGTGTGAGCAGGAGGAGAATCTGGGCCTTCTGGCGAGGCAGGAGTGAGATGCTTTGGTGCCTTGAAGCCTTTCAGGCCTGTGTCTACTCTACCTCCATACAGGCCAGAGAGACACTTTCCAATAGAAGTGGGACTGAGGGCTACAGGGAGTTTTTCAAAATGCATAGGCCTGGTTCCTCTCCTCCTAAGTGTTGGTGGGAAATTTAAGTGACAAGTCTCAGCTTTGAGTATATTGAAATACTCATCTTCCTCCTCCCTTCCGCCATAATTCTGATATATTCCCATGTCCCTCTCTAATCCCTGCTTACTCTGAGTGAGAAGTCCTGGGCTAGAGTCCCCAGGCAAGGTCTCCTAGAGAGAGTTCAACCCTGGCTCCAGTCACAATGCAGAAAGAGGACACGGGTGGAAGCCATCATACCCAAAGCCATAAGTCATATTCCTGTGCTCATAGACCTAATGACACACTCATGGTCTAATCTTAGGAGCCCCATGACTTATAGAGAAAATGCAGGCTCCATGAACCTTGTCTGCCCCATTCTCTTCAGAAACCCCTGAAGAAAGAAGAGAATGGGGCAGACAAGGTTCATGGTGCCTGCATTCCCTGTATAAGTCAAGGTAGCAAAAGGTCAGGATAAAGTGGATTCTATCCTGTTGGGGGTGGGCAACACCAGTGCTGGACCTTTGCCATCTGCCATAAAATTGTCACCAAATATACATGTCAATAACAATTACAATGTAAATGCCCCCCTTAGAGTTGTGTGGTATACAGACTGCAGAACCAGGCACAGCAGCATGAGTGGAGGTGGGAAAGGGGCTCTCTTGCCGTGGCATCAGGCTGCCCTTTCAGGGGAAAGTACATTCTAACAGGATCAAAGCCTCAAGCAAAAGGAAATCCTGCCATTGCCCACGGAGGGTAGTTTTCTTGGGGGATAGTAGTGCTGGAAGTGGCATTTTCTGGGGCTCCTAAGATGAGACCATGAATATATCATTAGGTCCATGAACACTGGAATATGGCCTTGGGTATGCAGGGCTTCACTATGAATCCAACTCATTCATTCTGCTCCTACATATACTTGGGCAAATGGTTCATTCCAGTCTCTAGGCCTTAGTGCAGGGTCAATATTCTGGTGGTTTGACAGATTTGAAAGTTGATGCAGAACTTGTGTGTGTGTCTGTGTGTGTGTGTGTGTGTGTATGTGTGTGTGTGTGTTTGAGAAAGAGAGAGACAGATTGGGGAAGGATCATGGATGTAGGCTTGAATTATGAGACAGTTAACACTCACAGGTGAGAAGAGTTCATTGCTGTCTTGACCAGTGTCTGGGAGACAATGCAACATTAGGCATCACTGAGACTTGGGAAGAAACAAACACCAGAAGGGAAATAGCAGACGTGGAAAAGGGAAATGTTATTTCCAAGCCAGAGGAGGGAGGAGAGGGATCAATTTCATCTTCATGCCTCTCAGTCAGTGTAAACAGAGCATCCTTTCTCTGGAAACTTCTCCCTAATCGAATCCAGATCTCCTTTGTTCGGGATATAAACAGAAATCAAGAACAAGGTCCAATATGGGCTTTGCAGTGGGATGGCCTGGATTTTAAGTACAATACTGCCACTTACCTACCATGTGCACTGGAGTGAGTTAATGTCAGTGAGCCTCAGTTTCTTCACCTGTAAAACCCATGGTCACTCCATTCCCTTGCAGGGTTGTCATGAAGATGAACTGAGGAAGGTTGAAGCAGTTGGCACTTATTTTAAGCTCAGTAAGTGTAGTGTTTGCTGCTTCTTGAAAGGGAAATACACAGGAGCAGCATAAATACCAATATCAAATGTGGGAGAGGGTGTATACAGCCATAGGGTGAGTTAAAACTTTTTGAAAAGTTACTACACATACACAGAAACAATTCAAACATGGAAAAAAGGCATCTACAAAAAATGGATCTCCTTCTTACCCATCCTCCTAGTTCCCAAGCCCCTTCTCTGAAAAGATAATAAGGTTAGTTCCTCCTTTATGAAGAGCTGTGTTGCAGAATCTCCTTTATTTCATTCTTGTGCTTTAATCATCTCAACCTCCAAAATTTTTTATGCTGCTTCTCTTGCCTGAGAGCCACTTTTACAGAAAACATGATTTGAAACAAATAAGGAAGCATTTCCCACATTTGTTCTACAAAGGATTTGTTTTCTCACACCCTGGTGCCCCAGACAATTACATCTGCCTTGCTGGCACCTTGAGTGGCTGCTGGTGTGCTTCTGTGTGATACTGAGAGGCAGAAGCCAGAGCTGTGAGTTATGAGGTGGGAAAGACAGGTGCCATGTTGAGGTGGGCGTCCGTGGGCATTTGAGGAGGCTGTCATTGCACCTGCCCCACTGCCTTTTCTGACTCAAGTGTAACTTACCCTGGTAATTGGCTCCTGCAAAACAGCCTTTAGTGACAGGGGCATTTGAGAGCAAGCCTCTGGACCCTTGGGGTAGCAAATGCCACAGTTGAAATCTCTGGCAAAAGATAAGCAGCCAAAGCCAAGGAACATTTCCACTGGGTCCCTAAAAATGCCATTGATGTACATTCCTGCTTGGGTTCATCTTATGGGGACTGAGTACCAGTGATGGGACCCTTTCCTTCCCCAGGGGAGGCTCCCCAGGGGAGGCTCATACACATGACTCCTGCAAGGTCCTCATGAAGACAAGGAGCTTGTTTGTGTCCAGTTGATTCCAGCTTGGGAAGGCGCTGCTCCACTGCAAGCGTTTCAAGTCCCAACCTGTGGGGAATGGGACTGACTGACTGACTGTTTCAGGGGCCCTAGACCAGGCTTGTCTGTCAGCTCACAGAGCCAATGGGAGGGAAAAGTAACTCCAAAAAGGAACTGTTTTGCCTTGTGTAGATGCTTCCCTCACACGCCTGCAGCAACTGCCCTGACAGCACAGGTTCTAGGCTCAGGATCCTAGAATCTCTTTTCCATTTGCTCAATGAACATCTCTTCTGAGGTCCAGGGGATATAGTATTGCTCCTGACCTCAGGAACTCACAATAAACAAACTGCAGAAGAGTTACATGAGTGCAGACGTATGTGTGAGTAGATGGAATGGCTAAGCCCAGCAGCATAAGTTGGGGCAAGGGGAGGAAGGGGCATCCACAGAGGGCACAGCTTGTGCAAAGGCCTGAAGAGAACAGCACAGCATGTGCACAGAACTTAGTTCTGTCTACACAACCACAGTCTTTCCAATATTCTGAGTGTCCTAAAATTACTTTTTCTTATTTTTTCCCTTCTTTCCTTTCTTGAATAAGAGTTCTGAACTACTTGCCTCCATTGAAGGCCTAGGAACTACTAGTTTGAAGTATCTTCATGGGGAAATTGGCTATCCAGCCAAAACATCCCTACTTCAGAAGAAAACTTGTGGGATGTGTCAATTCAAACTCAGAAGGGCACTCAAATGAGCCCCTGGCGAGCTGAGCCTTAAGGATAAGGCCTATTCCACTCCAGCCACACTGAGCCTCTACAGTTCTTGATGAGATCAGGCTCCATCCAGCCTCAGGTCCTTTGCTCATTTCCTCTTCCAGGTAAGCGCCTTCTCTAGGTATCTGCACAACTCTTCATCTAAGTCTACGTTTCATCTGCTACTTTCTCTTACCACCCTATTTTAAGCCCCTCATCAAGCTACATTCTTATTTCCTGCCTTATTTTCCTTCACAGCACTTACTGTAACATGGCATATAGTTTATGTACTAATATTCTTTATCACTCCCCAACTCCCAATTAGAGTGCTAGCTCCTGAAGGTTTTGTTTGCGTTGTTCATGCCTGTGTCCTCTGCACCTAGAACAGTGCCTGTCACATAAGTGTTATGTAGGTGTGCCCTACATAGGTGTATGTGTATATGTAGGTGTGCCCTATATATTTGTTGAATAAATAACAAATGAATATTTATGAGGGCTGAGTAACAGGAACGAAGAGAGGTAATTGGGCCCATTCTTCACATCTACTTGGTTGTGGACCACAAGAGAAATTACTGGGAAACTCCTCAGCTTGGTTTTCAAGCCCCTGCTCCGTCGACTCTAAGACCCACTCTCCTCTTTCCTAGAGGCCTCATGTCCCTCTACCAGACTTAGGTCACAGGCTGGGGCTGGGAAGGGAATGCCGTGTTCCTCTTTGCATCCCCTGTATAATAGATGATACAGTTTGAATGTGTCCCCATCCAATCTCATGTTGAAATGTAATCTCCAGTGTTGGAGGTGGGGCCTGGTGGGAGGTGTTTGGATCCTGGGGGAGGATCCCTCATGTACTGGTGCTGTCCTCATCACAGTGACTGAGTTCTCACGAGATCTGGTTGTAGTAAAGACTGGCACAATTTCCACTTCTTGATCCCGCTCTGCCATGTAAGATGCTTGCTCCCGCTTCACTTTCTGTCATGAGTAAAAGCTCCTTGTGGCCTCCCCAGAAGCCGAGCAGATGCCAGTACCATGCTTCCTGTACAGTCTGCAGAAGTATGAGTCAACTAAACCTCTTTTCTTTATAAATTACCTAGTCTCAGGGATTTCTTTATAGCAGTGCAAGAACAGTCTAACGCAGTAGATGTTACACTGAATCTCTGAGGGGCTGCCTTCCTTTCCAAGTTCCTGCCTCCTAGTGTAACTTGGTAACAAAGGAGCTAAACATAGATACAGGAGTTTCCCTGTTCATTGCTTTTGGTTTCTGCCTAAGTGAGCTCACCAGCAGGAAAATCTTTCATTCAGGAGGGAAGGAGGCAACACTGAGCTGGGGTCGTCTGTCAGCTTTGGTGCTAATTTTTCCTGAGACTTTTGCAGGAGCCTCCCTGCCTCTAAGATCCCAGGATGACTGGTCACTAAGTAACTCAGCACTCAGACTCACTGTGCGTGCACACACAATCACTTTGCAATGAGCTTCAGCCCATCCATCCTGAGACCTCCTGGTGTCTTTTCCATCTTTAGGGAAGATGGGGCTGTGTGATAGGAGAATAACACAGTAAGTAGCAAACGGGCAGGGGAAAGCCTGGAAAGGAAAATATCACAGGGCCAGCTGGGATTAGGTCTGGGATTGGACCTCTTTTCCAAAATGTGTTTCTTCATAGAGCCTAGAATTCTCTTGAAATCAAGCTTCCTAGAATTGGCCCAGATGAGGGGGATTTCCTCAGGGCTGGGGATGGGAGGTGCCCATCAGTCTTTTCCAGACCTTAGCAGGGCTTCTGGGCACTCTGAAGGATCCCTGACACAGCTACCTCAGCACCTACTTCCCAAGGCAGCAGGAGCCTTCAGCTAGAAAGGCGTGTGGTGAGGGGCCCCGTTTTTGACTGAGCTGGTACGTGGATGAATTGGTGAATCAGTGGACTACGGCTGATTCTCCCTGGGGCTTCAACAGTATTTGGAAAGAGGGAAACATAGTGGTCTCACATCCTAAAAGGAAGTGGTTTCCTGGAGCACTCCCATTTCTGTGGTAGCTTTTGGCATGGAATTGAGGCCACACTTGAAATAGGCGACTTACTGTTACTCCCCAGGAGCCCCTCAGCCCTTCCATGACCCTGGAATGGGTTCAGAGCTAAGATTGTAGCTAGGATTCACAGCCAAGATGGTAGCTGTGTGGCAGGTTCTTATGTTGGAGGCTCACACTGCCTGGAGGGCTTATCTCTACTGGAAGCAGAACAGATGGAGGCACAATACCCAGTGGAATAAGTTGGAACATTCCCTGCCTCTCTCCCACCTAATGGGGGAGGGAGAAGTTTGGGCTGAAACTGACCCCACCCTCAGTCCTCTCTCAAGGGCCTTTCCTTGGGGCGGCAGCCTCTCCATCCCTGAGTCGGCAAGACCCCAGCTAGCTAAGAGCAGGGGCGGAGGATGTCTCTCTTTGCTGAGCTCAGGACAAGCTATGTGGCTAAGCTAATGGACTTAATTGTTGGACCTCAGTGTTCTTCTCTGAAAAAATGGCATGGCTGCATAATATGTAGGCTTCTTTCTCAGCTTTAAACTTCCATACCAGAGCCATGCAAAGCACACTGGATAGACAAGATTGGGAAACTTCAACTCAAGCCTCAGCTCTGACATTTATGAGACTGTTTTTTCATATGTAAATCAGGGCTAGTAACACCCACAGGGTTGTTGATAGGACGAAGTGAAGTACCACTATATGTGTCAAAACTTGGTAAGCCACGAGGCTTTATACAATTGAGAGGGCTTAGGAATCTCTGCATCTGAGAAAGAGAGATGCATGGAAGTCAGGGGACATAATGGATCTTAACTCTTGGGGAGTTAGGCCTGTTCACTGTTCTTTTAAACTAAATTGCATAGCTATACAAGTGGATGGCAGCCTCATGGCTGCTATTTATTTGACATTGAGGAGATATTTGTGTATCATTAAACACTGAAGAGAATCAGACTGCAGGCCACCTCTTGGTAACCTTGAAATGTAGCCTGGTCATGGGCACCCTAAGTTCTCCTACTTCCCACTGAGGGGCACTGTTCCTCTAGGGGTTGGGCTCTCGGAAGAAGTATGATTTGGGGGATCATTTCTGCCATCAGTTTAATATTTTGGAATTCAGGAGTGCCAGAGTCAACTCAGAATTGCCCAGGGATGAACTCTTCAGCCTGCTGCATTTGCCACTGAATTGTGGACTCCTCTGTTCCGAGTAGGAAAGCGATGTCAGGAACAGAAAACACTCAAAATTCTCCACCAGGTACCATTTTTTTTCATCCTCTCAGAATCTTAACAAAGGGTCCATAGGGCTTCAGTTGGAGCCAATTTCTCTTTCCTCAGTGACAAGAAATAACTGGTTCCTCTCATCTTCAATGTAGATAGTCTTACGGGGTGAAGAATTCCACGGACTAGCTGTTGAGCTGAAACAAAGATACGTTCTAGAATTTGGGGGAGAGATTTGATTTAAACTATTTTATGTCTTGATCAGGTGAGGGACAGAAATTTTTGGTTTGGAAACCATGATCATCATGATTTTAGCATCCTCATATCTTTTTTTTCTTTAGAGATGGGGTCTTGCTCTGCTGTCCAGGCTAGAGTACAGTGGCAAGATCATAGCTCACTGCAGCCTTAAACTCCTGAGCTTGAGCAATCCCTCCATTTCAGCCTCCCAAATAGCTAGGACTACAGGCATGTGTCACCGCACCTGGTTAATTTTTATTTTTTTTTCGTAGAGATTTCCGTATGTTACCCAGGCTGGTCTCGAACTCCTGGGCTCAGGTTATCCTCCCACCTCAGCTGCCTACAGTGTTAAGATTACAGGCATAAGCCACCATACCCAACCTTCATCTCCTTTTTATTTACTCCTGAAGTTATTTCATTTCTGTCTTGGTTCACTCTCTCTCTTTCCTCCTGAAAATGAGACTTCCCCACTCCCTTCATTTTGAACCTAGGCTCATTAAGATATCTTTGTTTTGGGGGTGGTTTAATCCAATTTCCCTTGGAATGTTGGTGAGGAGCCTCAGAGGCAGGGATAGGACAGTTTTGCACATCCCCAGACTGGGTAGATGGCTGAGGAGCTACCTGTCTTTCCTTGTTCTAAAGTCTCCCACTCTGACCATGGGTTCAGAGCTAGGATTGTAGCTAGGATTCAGAGCCAGGATTGTAGCTGTGTGGCAGGGGAGAAGAGAGAAGGCGACATTTGCAGCTCTCTGAAGGTACACTTTTATTTTTTATTTATGTATGCATGTATGCATGTATGTATTTATTTTTTTAGGGCAAGAACATTCCCTTTGTAAAAGCACAGGGATTGGGCAGATAAGCTTCCGAATCTTTTCAGAAAGTAGAGTATGCCTCTCCTCTTATAGTTTGTACTTCCTAAGATCTCCCTTCTAAGATCTGCTAAGCCGAATTCAGTTTTATTTATCAGCTTAGACTGATGGACTCGGTACCAGCTGCCTTGCAGGCCAACGTGACACTTTTTTCTGTTCACTGGTGGGCATTCTCCAATGACTAGGATAACAAAGAGGGAGAGACCTGGAACAGGAATAAATCCAACTGGTTGTTCACAGCCACCCCTACACCCCTGGGAACCATCACAGGCTTGGCCATTTCTCCACACTTGCACTGTGTACACTGAGTGCTCAGAAGCTGGTCACAAAGGCCACATGTTGGTGCTTCTTCAGTATACGTACTGTAATTATGCACATCCTTTCAGAGAACACCTTAGAAGTGGGCTTGCTTTGAATCCATTTGAATCAGATAATTAGTTTATAGACAGAAAATATATGCTGTTTTAATTTTTCAAACTTGAGTAAGGATTGCTTTGGGAGTTGTGTGCAGTGTGTTATAAAAATAACTCCTTTTAATTATATTTATTTACTTAATGAATCACACAGATGATAGGTGAGTGGGGTTTTGAGACAGCCTGCAGAGTTGCCCCAAAGCCTCACATTTGTACTGTGCCTTATGATTTATAAAGTAATTTCACATCCAGTCTTTCTTTTTTTGAGATGAGTCTCACTCTGTCACCCAGGTTGGAGTGCAGTGGTGCTATCTTGGCTCACTGCAGCCTACACCTCCTGGGTTCAAGAGATTCTCCTGCCTCAGCCTCCCGAGTAGCTGGGATTACAGGCATGCGCCACCATGCCCAGCTAATTTTTTGTATTTTTAGTAGAGATGGGGTTTCACCATGTTGGCCAGGCTGGTATTGAACTCCTGACCTCAAATGATCCTCCTGTCTTGACCTCCCAAAGTGCTGCGATTACAGGCATGAGCCACCGCACCCAGTCACATCCAGTCTTTGCAGGGAATGTTTGCAGGGAACATTTCAAGGTTTTGTATACCTAGTAAGAAGCAATGCTGGGTCTCTATTTTAGCTTCCAGCTAAATTTAGCTCTATTCCAGCTTCATGTTTTGTGCTTTTTACAAGTGCATTGAGAAAATCATATGATGAAATCAAAAGAGCCATATTGGAATCCTCACTCTAATGTTTAACAGCTGTGTGAACTTGAGAAAGTCATTTTATTTTTTAAAGCTGCAGTAAATGAACTCTCCATGGATTATGGTAAAGACAGTAGACGATAATTCTGATTCTGCTCTGAAATGTATAAAGTGTAGATGTGAAGCCTTTAATGGAATAGGATGCCTGTTAATGCATAGATTAAAGGAGGTGCCTGGAGAGGCCAAAAATTATTATCTTTATTAAATGTAATAATTGATAGCTGCTTTGTGGTATAGCCCAGACATAAAGGAAACAACTCTGTCCTTTTAGTTCCTCTCATCTGTTCTTTTTTCTCCTCCCGTATTTCTCATTGCCTAACATATACAATGTCTATACTTATTATGTCTACAGTCTATCTTTCCTCTCACTAGAATGGAAGTTCTAGGAGGGATGGATTTTTGTCTGTTTGGTTTGCTGAGGAGTTCCTAGCATCTAAAACTCTGGCACATGGCAGTCACATAATAAGTGCTTGCTGAAATAGTACATCCTTCTGCTCTGCAGATCACTCCAGTGATCTTCTTTAGTTATGAAAATGTAGGGTTTCAGGGAGAAGAAGGCATGGAGGACATGGAAAGTTCATTAATTTGTAAAGGGAAGCTGGAATTCCTTCAAGGCAAACAACTGACAGCTCAGCTCTGGAACTTTCTATAAGGCAAGGAACTGACAGCTCAGCTCTTCTTCCTCAAGGTTTGAAACAAGGATTCCCATGGGAGCTCCAAGGGGGCCCACACCTGGGCTGGGAGCCCAAGAAAATTGGCAGGTCACCAACTTGGGGAGGACAGCGGTTTAGGTTGTTGACTTAGGTGTAATGAACAAACTTAAAGAATTGGGAGGGAATCTGTTTCAGCACAACTTAGGAATGATTCTGGACAGGCCTCCAGTACTGGCCCCTTGGCGTCATCCTGCTTTGAGAATAATGACTTGGTATGCCAGAAGCTATACCAAGGTGACAACTTATGTCCTGGGCTTCCTGGCTGCAATGAACTGCCATCTTCCTTTAGGCAGTGGGCAGGGAAGGCAGGAACAGGTTAGTATGCCCGTCCTCTGCTTGGGGTTTTGAATCTCTTGGGACTGAGTTCAGGACCCAGGATTTTTGAGAAATTGGAAGTAGATGGACTGGGAAAACCTTAAAAAGGGATTACTGTGCTCTCTGTTAACAAAACATAAGATGGTTCAAGTAATTAATTTCAAAAAATAAAAGAAATGTGACCATACATGTAACATGGCAGGCTATACCATTTCTTCATGTAGGTAACAATAAACACATAGTTTTGCTTGAATATTGTCTTTGCTTCCCCAAGTGACTTCTTTAAATATATGACAATTTGGTTTTCAAAAAATCAAACACATCCCTGTTCCCTTTTCCAAGTTAACATGGAACTTACAGTTTTTTTAAGTGAGAAAGAAATACTACTTGTATTTTCAGTTTGCCTCAACTGTCACTATATTCTACCAACCCTCACTCATACATTTGTGCTGTATATATACACACATACATACTGCAGTGTGTTCAGCAATTTCCAGAGCCTTATCTATTTCTTGAAATGAATGAACTAAGAAAAAAGTGCCAATTGTTCTTTCCAGAGATCATGCATTCTGATAGAGAAGAGGCAGGAATCCCTTTTCTAAAACCTATCTGCGAAGCTGCTTGCTCCAGAGTTGAGCATGTGCTGCTCAGGTGACCTGGTGAGGGTAGAGGGTTATCTTAGGTTAGGTTGGACATACGTGTATTTAAAAATATTCCCTCACCTCATGACATGCATGACAGAGGCTCTTTTCTTAAATCTTTTTTTCCAGGAGTGATAACCACTATTTATCACTTTTTATTTCAATATCTGGGTCTCCTTGCTCTCCTTCTTTTGACTGGTGTGTGTGTGTCTGTGTGTGGAGGGTGGCGGGGCACCGGGAGAGAGAGAATGTGAATGAATGAATGTGAATTAGTGACTCTCAGCCCTCTTAAAACTGTCGACCCCACAGAAGGGTCATATATCTTGTGGAAAGGTCAAGAGTGCAGGTGGTGGGGAGGGGCAGGAGGAGGGCTCTGATAGGCTGGGTCTTCAGTCCTGTCAACCTCCCGAGTTTTCAGAATCCAAGTACACCTCAAGACCTGTCTTCCAACCATGCAGTTCACATTCTTGCCTCGATAAGTCTGACCATTTACAGATACCAATACTCAGGGAGAGAAGGCAACATTCCAGAAACCTAACTGCCTTCAGGAACTCAGACTTTAAGATGATCTGTTTTGATCAGATCCTAGGTGGTAAACATTAAGCTAAAGTAAAATAATTTAGCAACAGCAAAGCAGAATCTGGTCAAGGTGTCCCACGAAGAAATGGTAGTAGGAAAGAGATGGATGGGCAGACTTTATCCTCTGGTTCTAGAATGTTCTCTTTCTCCCAATTTCACAGCACTGAATCATAGATGAGAAGAATGCTATGTTCCAATGTCTGTATCCCCCACAAATGGGTAATTTGAAATCCTAACCTCCGTGGTGATAGTATTAGGGGGTGGGGCTTTTGGGAGGTGATGAGGTCATGAGGACAGAGCTCTTGTAAGAGAGGCACAAGGAAGCTCATTTGTCCTTTGTACCATGTGAGGGCACAGCTGGAAGGTGCCAAGTATGATCCAGAAAGCAGGGCTTCACCAGTCATTGAATCTGTCAGAGTCTTGATCAATGGACTTCCCAGCTTCCAGAACAGTGAGAAATACATTTCTGTTGTTTATAGGCCACCCAACTTAAGACATTTGGTTATAGCAGCCCCAAAAGACTAAGCCCAAAGCGTGTCATTAGGGAGAAGGGCAAGGATCCCTTTCTTTCCCTTATAGTTGTCCATGCTTTTCCTCATCTTAGAATTGTCTTTTGGACCAAATTTAGTGGCAACATTGTGCCTTAGCCTGCCAGAGCTTTCCTAGGCGGGCAGGATTCCTGCATCTGCCCTCTGTATGTTTCAGAGCTTTCTTGTTCCTGGGGCCATCCCCAGGTTTTGTAGAAAACCAGCCACTGCATCTTTGAGGACCAAATTAAAGAGAAAACATATTTTGTTGTTGTTGTTGAATACACACTGTATTTAACTTTTTTTTAATCCCAGAGAAGTGAAATGCAACATCTGTTTGAGTTTATGTAACATCTGAAGACCGACAACTCAGAATTTCCTAATTAAAGTCATTTTTAAGGCACTCTGCAGAGCCAGCTTTCATCTCTTCCTTCGCTGGGTTTTTCTCCAAACTGTAGCAGAATACCTGGTTTCTCTTTCTTCAAAGTGATACACACATGCTCATGCCTTAACCTGCTCTTCTGTCCTCCAGGACAACGAAACACAGCACAGTTCCAAGGAGGAAACGGTAAAGGAAGGAAATACATGGTGTAGGGGAGCAGGGTAAGGAGAGAGCAGGGAGGACACGTACAAGTAAATTAACTGATACAGTCGGTCGTAGCTGAAAAGAGAGAGAGCAGAAGGGAAATTGAACAGGGTGGGGTGGGCCAGATGGCTGGCAGCCGGTGAAAAAATAGGCTACGTTTCCCAGTGAGATCTAAATTGATTTAGCTAGTTCCCTGTTTTTTTTTTTTTTTTTTTTTCATTTTTAAAGATAGGGCCAATGCAAGGAAGGTATCTCAAAATTATGGAGGGTATAACGTAGATAAGTGTGCTTGCCTGTGCTCATGCACTTATGAAGGGCTGCGCTTATAGACAGGTATGACTTGGGGGCTTTAAAATGCCCTCCTGATATAAAAGAATCTCCCTTACTGGCCCACTTCTGTGCCTGAAATTCCCACCATTACAGCCACTCCTTCTGATTAAGGCATTATCTGTAGCCCCTATTAAAACATAAATGTCACCTGGGAAGGGTAACACTCGACTCTTTAGCACCCACTGACTGAACTGTCACCTATCAGAGAATAGGACCCTGAGAGATGGGACAGAGGGCAGGGACATTTGGAATGATGGGGAAAGGCGGCTTGGTGGTATGGGACGCTGGAGAGGGAATGGCTGGGCAACTGAGGGGAGTGTGTGAAACAATGCTTGCCCCAGGAAATTACTTAGATGGAGGAGATGGGATGGCAAAATGAACTTACCCACATCACAGGTTTCCCTAGGCTTTCTGTGTGTGTGTGTGTAGTGTGTCTAACAGTTTGTATATATTATACATTCTGTGTATATACCTGAAATGGAATTCACTGGGGCCCGTCATGAACATAGTACAGTGAAACTCCATCAAGTGAAAGACAACGGAAGCCCTCAATTGTTTTCATGTAAAATGTAATCACATGTAAAGTGAAGTCTGGCATCTCTATGTATCTAGATGGTTTGTATGCAGATAGTGTGTGCACACGTACGTGTATACACACACACACACACACTCATACTCAGCAGTGGAGATCTTGTAGATGTGAAGGGTGAGATGCCTCTTCTCAGCCATCTAGGACTTGAATGCACAGTGGCTGCTGCGTTGTGCATCCAAATCCTAAGCTGAGGTTGGTTGCTGGAAAAAGGACTTGCTGGGGGAGCACTGTGACCCCTTTCTCTGTTAACAGTAGACCCTCATTCAACTCAGTTGGCTCTGCAGAAATGGCCAAGGCTTGGGTTTTAAGACTTACATGGGCCACACCACCAAGATTGGGGCTTGGAGACAGAAATGTTGCCAAAGGGCCCTTTAAACTTTTGGAGTTTGGGAACCTGGAGAAGGTGCTGGTGAACAGAGAATCTTGCAGGGGATAGGTTTCTGCTTCTAGAAAAGCTGGAAACTGTTTGGGAGCAGCCCCCAGACTAGATGCAGGAACCAGCCTCAGAGTACCACTCATGGGACCTGCCCCCTCTCCAGGGATCTGCTATCGTTGGCTGAGCTGATGGGGGGAAGCTTCAGTGAGGAGAAGGGGCTGGAGGAATGGGAAGAGGACTCTGGAGAAAGCCTGGGAAGTAAAGATGAAAGAATCTGGGTAGGGAGGGGTAAGGGAGAGGTGATACTAGAACTTTCCAACCCTATTTTCACATTAGAGTCATCTGGGTAACTTACAAAACTCCAATGCCCAGGATCTACCCTTCGATGCTGTAATTGGTTTGGGCAGGGGACCAGGCCTGGATATTTTTTAAGCCCTTAGATGATGCTAATGTGCATCTGATGTTGGAATACTACATCAGAGCAGAATGAGTAGTTTTGTTCTGCACTGTTAGGCTGAAGGTGGCTGGTCAATCCCCACCCGAGTAAAGGAGAATGAGAGGATTGGTGCAAGGTGGTTGGGGTGGAGGCCGGATTCTGAGAGCTGTCTGGACAGTCAAGCCTCTGCTGATTTGTGTGACTTTACAGCCTTGTTAGCTGGTGATTTCTAATCCCATGTCTGGTTGGAAACGTGGCTGAGGTGGAGGTGTTTTTGGGCGTAGGGAGAAAAATTTCCCTCTCTATTCTGAAGTTTCAAAGAGAAATAATTCATTGTGCTCTATGGGCCCAGGAAGATAAATTCTGGGGCTGATGTTTAAAAAATGGAAATGGATGTTGTGTTGTATAATAAATATAAATAAATACATTAGTAAGCAAGCCAATAAATAAACCAATAAATAAACCAATGCACACCATTTCTGCCATCTTAAGGTGGTTTTCCCCTCACCCCACTGATCCTGGTGACTTACACTCTGCCCCTGGTCACCTGAAGGCACCCAGCCTGGCCGTGGGAAGGGGGAACAAGATGACTGCCTTGGCCCTGGCTCTCCAAGGGTCAGAGAACTTAGAGAAACCTAGAGAGGTCACCCACAAGGAGAAGGAGGAGGAAGGGAGATACAAATACTCCGTTTCCCACCCAAAAGCAAAAGGAGGGAAGGCAGGGTTTGGGAACCAAGGCTGGGCCACGTTCGGTATTTAAAGTCCCAGGCTGACCAGCTCTTCATTCCTGGGAGGCTTCGCTTTGAGGGTTGGTGAAAGGACTTGGGATCTGAATGAACCCCATCTTTCCACACACAAAAAGATACAGCAGGCACAACTCCCACTTCAACATAGCTCCCCGTGGGCCAAGCAGGCAGCCCAGTCAGCCCAGGGCAAGTGCCACATGGCTCGTGGAGGATGGGTAGGAGGGACTGGTCATGGGATGGGAGGAAGGCGAGGAGGTAGGCAGGATGGTACACGTTTTAATGGGCAATCAGCTGTCCAGGGATTCAGCTTCTGGAGCCGCCAGCCATTGCTCACTTCCTCCTTCTCAGTCTCTGCCATGTGGTTGTGCTTGCTGGGCTTTCCTTGTCCTACTAGGAGACCTGTATGTGGACACGGAAACATGTAAATAAAGTGGGCGTTAAGACAGTGATCAAATTAATTCCCTAAAAGCAGATGGTCATGATCTGGGCTCCATGAATAGATTTCAAGGGGAGATGACCCTGAAATTTTATGCAACATTTTTGTTATTTATTTTCATATGCACTTCTCTCTAAAGAGAATCTATAACTTTCATATGGTTATTTTAAAAAGATTAAAAATAAAATAATATTAAAGGATTATAGGTCATTGATATGTATAACCCGTTAGCAAGGCACTGCTAAGCAATCCATGGAAATTGGGGGGAAGTTGAGATCCCCCATGGCATTGTTTTTTAGCATCCAAAGCACAAAGGGACTTGCAAGAATCATTGAGTGACCAGAGCTGTAGCTTACCCAATATTCCTGTGCAAGGGGGTCACACCATGACTGAGCTAAAACTTAGTTTTATTCCAGAGTCCAAATCACTGGTAAAGAGATAAGTAAGAGATAAAACTTACTTCTTGAATATGCAACATTAGAGAAAACTGAAGTTATTCAGTTATTCAACCCGAAGTTGTCATGTAATAGTTGTGGTCATAACAAAGTGGGTGAACTAAAGTTTTAAAATTAGAAAAAAGCAGTCTTGAATATATGAAGAGAGTTGCTCTAGCATAAAGCCAAGCATCAGGCATCCTTCTCTTTTTTTTCTTGATCATTCTTCTGTTTGGTATCTTTGAATTTTTGATATGCTCGGTTTGCTTACAGGGATGTACTGCTATAGTGAGACAATTTTTTATGATTATAAATTAATTAACATGTTGCCTTTTCAGATTGTATGCATGGTTTCAATTTTAGGAAAAAACCAAATTCCAAATTCTTACGTAGATGGTAAAAAAAACTTGTTCCAATTGTTTGAAGTCAGTAGACAACGCCATTACATATATAATTGGGGACTTAACAGCCTAGAAGACAATGCTATTACATATATAACTGGGGACTTAACAGCCTAGAAGCCATTCTAGAAAGTGTTCCTCTGTATTCCCTGTGCTGTGGAACAGCTGCCATGCTCTTTGGTGCCACTTCCCCCTCCTGCAATGAGATTGGTTAGAATTGGTCAGAGGCACTGACTGTGCTAGGCTTTGACAGCCCTCAATACCTTGTGTGACACAGAATGACAGACACAACAGGAATAGAGGGGAATGAGTAGGGCACAATGTGGCTGCACGTGTGCAGAGGCCTTGAGACACCCTGAATCTGCCTATTTCTCCTGAACCATACTGGAGAGATGCCTGTGTGCCAGTCACATCACCACAATGACTGCTTTATGTCATCATTATTTCACTATATTATTTCTGTTATACTTATTATACAATAAGGGTGTCTCTGGGTTAGGATAATTTTTCTGCAGAAAATATTTTAAATGCATGTTTGGATTCTATCAGTTTTCTCTAAGGCAAGGCACAGAGGCTCAGGGCTCTCCGTCAAATGTGCTCTCACAAGCCTAAAGACTTTGAGGGTGAATATGATACTGAGATTGGCCTTATTCCCATTTCACAGACGGAAAAGTGAAGATCCCAAAGATGGCCTGCATCAGACCACCACCAAGCCAAAATCGGGCCTCAGGGGTCTCAGGTCTTCTGGTTCCTGACACCACTCTGTGCCAATGAACACTGTGTTTGATACAGAGAACAGGCTTGGAGAGATCTAATTCTACTGAAGAGAAAAAGACAGGCTCAGGTCAAGCTGCAGAAGCTTTGGAATCCAACTGAGTTTAAAGCTGCGTATTCTTTCACAATAAATGCCCTATTTCCCTTCTGATGAACGTGCCTGAAGAAGGCGTTTTCCTTTGTTTGATTTTGTGAGTGGCTCCTGGGAACAGATGCTTTCTTGCTATTTCAGAAGACTTAGGAAATTTTTTAGGTGAGACAGATGAGTCGTTAGTTCCCTGATGCGTGTGCATGTGCCTTCTCAAAGAGGTGGGTGGGGTAGCCTCTCAGTCCCTGCTCATCTGATATGCATGTGCAGAGTCTTTCTTTCTTTCCTAATTAATTAGAAGTAATAGCTTTCCATAGTTTCTGGTACGTGAGGGAGTGAAGTGGGAAATAATTTAATTGGCTGTCTTGCTTTCAAAGCCCAGTTTAATGAAATAGTTCTCAGCCTGAAGTGCATGTATTATCTTTCCTGTTATTTTTCCAATTAACATTTCATTGGATCACGTCTGTGTGGAATATTCTAATTGGTTTGAAGGGTGGGGTGAAGGGACAAGAGCAGATGGAGAGATAACCAGCTGTTTCTTTCATCCCCAGTGTCTGTGCACGTACTGATGTGGCTGTAGGTTTTTCCCAGTGCCTTTCCTTGGAAGAGCTCTAAGTGCTCGACAGAAGTCCTGCCCTGTCAACCTCACCCATCCTCATGGACCCCCTGGGCCAGGAAGGCAACATCTCCTCACAGGCACACTGGCTGATGCACTGGATAGAGAACTAAGCAGGCATTTCTGTAGGTTCTGGGCTCCCCTCTGATGGGTGAGCCCAAGGGGGAAAATAAGTGGCTCCCAAAGCTTCCTGTTGGCATTGTCTCCCTGAGGACAGGACTCTTGTTTAGCCTGACACATAGGAGACACTCACTACAGACTTGTTGACAGAACAAGTATTCAGAGGGATCCCACAACATCCTCCCTGCTCGATCTTCTTGTGAAGAGAGCAGTGAGTTGGAGGTAGGCATGAAGCAGGGCTGGGACTGGGGGAGGTAAGCCAGGTGCCTAGGGTAAACACTGAATGAGGCTTGCTTGCACAGGGGCAGGTGAGTGCAGGATCCAGTATTTAGGAAGGGTCTTACTCTCAGGCCTGGACACGGCCTGAGAGTGAGTACCTTCTTAAATACAGGATCTTATGAGACCAGCCTGGGCAATATAGCAAGACTCCAACTCTGTGAAAAAATAATAATAAAATAAAAATATCCTGGATCCTAGTGCCTGCTTGGCTCACCCAGTCCCAGGACTGGCATGAAGCAAACAATCTCTCCTCCTTTATATTTCCTCTCTGTTCCTAGTAATACTGGCCTTCAGCCAGCCTGAGAACAGCCCTAGGCTCAGCGATCTCACTATCCAAATACTTCATGGCACTGGCTGTATTTCTCACAGTCCCCAGTGAGGTCCGTGTGGCACTGGGTTGTGCTCTGTGTCTCTGGCCTCTCCCATCATTGCTGTAATTCTAATATGTTTTCCCTTCTCCCGGGCATTTCTGACCCAGCACTCAGCTGTTTTGAAGATCAACCCGTTTTCTGGGTTAGCCAAGGACAAATGTGGGCCTGGAGGCAGAGGAGGGGCTCCTATGCTTGGCCACATGGCCTGCTGCCCAGAGGCCTGGCTTCACATTTGTCCTGGTAAGAAGAGTTAGTTAGGTTCTCTTAGGGGCCATTCCCAGGCCCAGCTGGGAGAGGCACAGTTTGGGTATTAGGACAGGGAGCCCTTGGGAAGCAGCCCTGAGGCAAACAGTGTGGCTGGTCCATGTGGGGCCATGGGGAATGGGGCTGCCTTGGGCAGGTGCAGAGAGACAGAGGCCATCATCATATATGCCTCCAGTGTGGTGAGACAGGCTGGGGGCTATAGGATACAAAGAAGTATGTCTTCATTTTATTTGCACCCACATGGCCAAATGTGAAATGACACCATTAAACTGTGGGGGCCCAGCCAAGATCTGGGACATCAAAAACTGTGTAGAGACCCACATAAAACTTTGAATATATACATATATTTTCCTCTATCTCTTGTCTGAGCCCGTAACTGGAAGAATGCAGCTGTTCCTGGCTGGCTTCTCTAGGTTTAAACTATGCAAATTGGGCTGGGATTTCAAGTCTGGCCTAGATTTGACATTCCAGCCTCCTTTCCTTTCCAAAAGGCCTCTTGGAGTTCCAGCTACACATTCTTTCTAGAGCTGCTTCCCGGAGTGTTATGCAAAAATCTTTCCTTCCTTGACCACCAGGGTTCAGGCCTCCCTGAACAAGCAAGGTGGCTGGGGGAAATGGGGCCCACTCTCCGCAGAGGCCAGGCCTCACTTGGCAGGAAGAGCGGGTTCTCCTGAGATGGTTTTGGGCTTCCAACTAGATGAGGCCAGAGGGCCTGCCATCAGTTTCAGGCCCTGTGATTCCACTCAAGTCTTAATATCTTACATGAGGCAGCACATCAGGCAATTTGGAGTATTTTCAGACATTGTCCCACTTTGTCTTTCTGATTGTGACACTGGCTGGGCTGTATTAATATCTCAGTTAACAGAGAAGGAAGCCAAGGCTCAGAAAAGTTAAATGATTTGTTCAAGTTCAGCTACCAGCAGGACCTCCAAGATCTCAAGTCATGCTGATGTCCCGGGTTCTGGCCTCCGACCTCAGAGCACCCAAGTAGGCCTCCCTTCTAATTTGAGACAGGAGAGAAACCACTTGAAGGCACAGCCTGGGCCACCTGAACCCTGACTCCTCAGTAGAGCTTATTCTGTCTGGTTAAAGTACAAGAGATCAATTAGGGCACTCTTCCCTAGTCAGCCCTGCCTGAGGAACAGTAGTGGCTGGACAAGCGGAGGAGGGTGCCTGCATTTAACCAGGGAATGTTCTGTGAGAATAGAGTAAAGGTCTGGGGTAAAAATATCTGTGTGTAGAGGGCTCAAGTGCTTAGGGCACCACTAAATTAGTGTGACCTTGGACAAGTCACTTGAGCTTTCTGCTTCAAATTCTTCATTATAAAGTGGTGACATAATGCCAAAATATTACAGGATTGTTGAGGATAAAATGGCAAAATATTTGTGTCTGTACTATGTAAACTGTAACATACTAATCAGATGGGAATGTTGTTACTATTAATAACAACGACAGATCAGGCCAATATTAAGACTTTCCATCTAGAACAGAGATGCCTTTCATTCTACACAAAGGAAATGAAAAACTCTTCATAAAAAACTGTAAAGCACTTATACATAAAGGCAATTTTAGGACCCTAAGGTTGGTGATGGGCTCTGTCATGGGCGGGTGCACCACTGACCTGGGTGGGGGATGGGGATGACACTCCATCTCCCCAGATGCCTTCCTGTGAAAGTGTTTGGAATGACCAAATAACCTTGACTGTCCTCTGGCCACTGAACTGGCAACTCTTCTGATGGTCTTCCATAGGCAGATATCCTACCAGGGAAACTGGAACCAGATGTACTCAAGATCTCAAAAGAAATTAATGGCAGTAAGACTCTGGGGTAAAAATATCTGTGTGCACAGAGCTTGCTCACTCAGCTCCCTTTCTATCTAAGGATCATTTAGGCTTAATTATAGAGTTCAGGCATTCATTGGGTTTTTGATTAATTTTCTTTTCAGTTTGAAGAGTATGTGAGTGTGGTGGGTCTGTGTGTGTGTGTGTTTACATCTTTCTTTGCAACTCAGTTGGGAGCTGGCTCTTGCAATGTTTAATTGTGCCCTCAGTTCTAACAAGCATGTTCAATGTGCCAACCAGGGCTTGGAAAGCCATTGTTTCCACTGCTCACACCCCAAAGGTTGCTCTTGCCATGTTGAGGGACGGCGGGTGGCAGGGCCTTGTTCAGCTGGGACCTCAGTTGCAGGATGCATGCTTTCCTTCTCCTTTTTGGCCTTGTGGTGCTTAAGGGATTCTGAGACCAGGAGAGCAGATTTCCTACTCCAATTACCAGTACTCTGCTAAGAGCTGCTGAGTGACAGCTAGCTCACCTACACTGCAGCCCCTGTCAGGCATTATTTTCTGGGATAACCTCCCAAAGGGTTTCTTTACATAAGAAAGCAGTGTTTGTTCTCGTATGTTTAGCATATCCATTTAATAGATTGGGAGAGACTACATGACTGTGTAGATGAAAGTGACCAGCTTTCTCCTTTCCTTCCTTTTCTTTTGTGCCCTCTAGGCAGGGATGAACAGGAGAAGCAGAAAAGGATAATGGAAGGGCATGGAAGTTGGAGCCAAAAGGCCCCATTTGAATCTTGGCTCCTGACATTTTGTTTGTGTACTCACGGATATGTCACTTAACCTCTTTGGTCTCAATTTATTACCTGAAAATGGGGATAATAACACTCCTTAAGAGTATTACACTCATAAGACTGGGGATGAGAAAATGCATGTGGAAGACTTCTGTAAAAACACTCTATAAATCATAGTTCTTTAATTTTACTGATCAGAATTGCTGCTCAGCACTTGATTCTGACCTATGAGATATCATTCCAGCACCAGGAGAGAGGGAGTTGCAAAAAGGTCCATGGAATGGGAGGTGGGTAGGGGACTAGCCTCCAACCTTCTCATGTGGCCCCATCTCATGTGAGATGAGATTCGGGAGATGTGCTTGGCTCTTCTTCTGGCTAGGTATGTGGGCTACAGCCATGACCCAGGAATGTCAAGTGCATGCAGCGAAGGGCCCAGATTAAGGGTTCAACCTCAAAACAGCCGTCACAGATAAAGGGAATCTGGAACATTCAAATTTTCTTTTACATAATAGTAACAGGGATTTTCTCTTGTTCTTTAAAGGATGGATCCAATTGTCTCTAGTTTTTTAGACTCATTGGTTTGTGGGTGAATGGATTAGGGATGATGATAATGTTTTGGTTGCAGACAAGAGGCTGTGGGTCCTCGCTAAGTGTGGCCATGTTGTCAGATGAAATTTGGAAGATGGTGCCTTCTTTTGGCTCTTCAGCTGGCTAGGTATACGATTCTGAATAGATGACCTAATTTAATGAGGCCTCAATTTCCTTTGAGATCATGGACTAAAAGATCTCAAAGGACTTGATTAAGAAAACTTAAGACCTGATGAAATGCTTTTTCCTATAGAATTCAAAACTCTGTTGCCACCAAGAAGCCATGTGTTGTGTGTGTCTAAGTCCTGAGACCGCCCAACTAAAACTTAAGGCACTAAATGAACCCCTTTAAATTGATGGCATCTGGCGTCAGGCCCAGGCACTTTGAGGGGAAGGAGGACTGGACGGGAGGGCAGAGGTGACCTCAACAGAGATTTCAAGGTTAATTCTCTCTTGTATGACAGACTTTCATTTGGCAATATCCTGACTAAGCTGAAAGATAATGACCCACAAATCACAGGAAGAAAAGGGGTCATTTCCTTGTAAAACAACAGTAACTTGAAAATAATTGGCTACAGGGCAATAGAGCATTCTGCCAGGCTGACTTCAGAGCTGAGAGACACAACTGTAGAGTTCACAATGGTATCAATAACAATAATCACAATGTATATGCTGCTTTTAACTTTCATAAGCACTTTCCCATTTTTTTTTGTCATTACACAATTTCCTAGAAAACTGCTGTGGGGTTAATTTAAAGCTCTGAAAAAGTGTGATTTTTCACGGGAAACAAGTCTAGCTAAATATGCTACACCTTGCTTTAGAAATACAGATATGCTTCTGAAAAAGTTATTTGTAAATATAGTTGTGTAAGTCATATAGTATTTTAATGTACTAGGGGAATTTGAAAACGTAACTCTTCCATAGCATTTTGTAATGTAAATTCTCATTAATCTGTTGTTACAACTTTGGAGTTTAAAATGTCAGGTTTTCGTCAAGTTGGGCCACACGGATTAGATTCTAGGATCAGTATCCACTCCCCAGAATCCCACAGGGGTAGAGTCTAATTCAGTCTGGGGGAGAGATTGCAGCCTGTGGTGTCAGCATGGAAAATAAGCTGCTTTGTATTTTAGCCATGGAGCTCTTGGGGGCTGCCTTTCCCAATAAAACAAGGAAACATGGGAAGGGACAGAGAATTTCAAATGTAACAGCTGAATTATTTCTAAATGAATGTCTCCAGGTCCTCTGTGAGCCACTGATGTATTATTAACATGCTGTTATAAATAACTTGCCATCAATAACTAATCTATAACAGAATAGTTGATGGTTGGGGTGTGAGGTTAACACTACATAATTTGGAGCAGATCTGTTAGCGCTCTTATGTAAATAAGTACCATCCCCTGGGACTAGAATCTGAAATAAATTACACTAAATTGAATTTTTAATAAAAGTAATAAACCCTCCTGCTTTTTATTCGCTATCCACAAACTCTAGAAGAAGACAGCTCTTTGGAGCCAATCACGAGATTGTAGAACTGCCTTGAACTTCAACTTTCTACCTCTGAAATTAAGCTAGCAGTGTCTACTTATTATATCTACAACGACAATGTGAAAATTTTATAATTAGTTTGCATGGAGGGGGGTGGTGAACAAGCAAATATATATACAACCATATATATGGTTGAATTACTGAGAATAAAGGGAAAAGTTCTTTTTTTGGAGTGGGGGAGGGGATCCGGAAGGGTGATTCAAGCTAGAACTGCAAAAATCCTCACTGTAAAGACTGGAAACCCTCAAAAATAAGTTTTATATTGGCCTGATTAAAGGAAACCTGGCCTCTCATCTTTACTGGTTAAATCTTAGCAATACAGGCTTACTTAATATGAGTAGCTTAGATTTTCTTTAAAGAGCTCTAAAGTTAAGGCTTAAGTAGTAGTTTCTCACAAATGCTCAAGTTTGAGCTTCTGTGAAATAGAGCTAAAATATATATATAAACATACAGTGTATGTACATACAAAGGCTACAGGTAGATATGTAGGCACTGGTGGCAAATATGCTAGTAATTATGCTATATGCATCCTTCATGTGTGCATGTGTCTGTGCACACATGTGTCCATTCTATGTGTTCAGATCATTCAGAAACTCAAAAGAAATAGAATGAAAATACTGTTCTTATTTGCTGAAATGTTCTTGAAATCTTACATGGATTCATGGCTTATAATTTTTTAAATATAAATTTAGGGCTAATCATGGGAACAGAATAAGCAGCTGTAAACAAAATCACAGTTAGGATTTCACTAAAACATGGACAGAGCCCCAAATATCCTAACTACTGCAGAATACAGGAATTACAAAGCCAAATACTGTGATTAAAAATACTCCGAATAAGCAATCTTTTTGGAAAGAGGTGGGTAGATGGAACTAACGAAGTGTTTCCGTTAGTTCACATCAGCACCTTGGACAGTTCCAATGAGGCTTTCTCCCTCAGAAAGGAACAAATATCAGTATTTGTCTAGTTTTCTAAGTGTTCATTCATTCCAGTAAGTGTGTGTCAATCTGATCAAGTAATAAATGCAGAGGTATTAATGTGTAATAAAACCTTATTCTTTCCTCTCCCCATCACCCATTCTTTCACCACCCTTTTCCCCAGCACCCTCCAGTCAGACAGCAGGAGTCTGCCTTACGACCACCTGGTGTGGATGTTTTCACTCCTACTTCTTATTGGTTGGGAAGCAGCATTTGCCACTGGCACTGTTTAATTTTGTTTCCATCCCCTGCATCTCACAGGAAAGAAATGGTCAATAGTTCAGATAAAAGAATCATCCTGGTCAGCTCCAAAATATGGCTACTTGCATGGTAATCACAGCAAGTCTGTCAAATCAGTGATTTCTTTATTCCTAAGAGGAAGGGATTTTTCCTAAGGATTATGGTTCTACCACCCAAGGAGCAGCCCTACTCTTCAAAAGTGGCTGCAAAGGCTGGCAAACCAAGAGGTCTGCTTTGGCTCAGAAACTCAGTTTGGCTCCTGCCACCCCTGGCACCCTCACTGCATGTCTCAGAGGCATGTGATCCACACACAGTCAGGCCAGTCTGCTTCTACTTAGGAGGGATCACAACCAGAGGTGGCCCCCGCTTGGGCCTCCACATGAGGACCTGGGCATCATTGGCATTGGGTTTCACTAGTGCGTTAGGGGGGATGGGTTCCATCCGGCTCAGGATCCGGGGCTGCTCCTGCTGAGTCCTGCCCACCAGCCGGGCCCGCTGTCCCAAGAGCTGAAGAGGGTCCACCTCAATGTCCACCCTCATCCTCCACTTGATGGTCTGCAGAATGATCTTCTCCTTTGTGGTGGTGTTCATGGCCACCAGCCAGGTTGTGAAACTTTGGTCTCTCTTGATTCTTGTGAGCAGCGGCACATTGCTGTCGCTCACAGGCACTGCCCATGTCACACTGGGGTAGAAGTTGTCATTCATGCTGACGGAGAACCTGGAGATCTTGTTGGTGGGGCCAACCAGGGTCACAGTTTCTGTGGTGTTCCCGTACCAAGGGTAGCTCACCCCATCTGAGTCACTGATGGCTTTTACTCTCCCTTCCCTCAAGTCAGGCAGTTCCCAGCTTGACCTGGCAAAGCAGAAGACATGCACAAGAAAAGAAGAGGCTGAATGAATTTTTCAAAAGCTGGAGAGGTGCTCACTGCTTACTAACATAGTCAACTTGGGCAAAATGAGAAGTTCACAGGGGAATTCAGGTCAAAAAGTTCTATGCTGTGCTGTTTCAGGATTAAACGAGAACAAACCAAAATAAAAATAACAAAGCCGTGCCAAAACAAGTTAAACACAACCATGGCTGACCCAATTGAAAACAGGAAGCTCAAAGAGGCAGTTGTGAGACCACAAAGAGACATCAACTAGTTAGATGATGGTAATCAGCAATTTAGAGGAATTCCATTACAAGAACCACTTTCTTGGAAATATGAGTGTAAGATTTGTGTTTTGGGAAGAAACGATGGTTGAAATTCGATGTACTTGGAAGGCAGTATCTGGTGGAAAGAAGGGCAAAAGGAGGCAAAATTAAAGGTTATATTAATTTCTTAGGAAATCACAGTAATAGAATTTCTACTCAACAAAGAGGGTTTTTTAAATCCTAGGCATCAGCCAATTCATCACTTAGGCATAGAAAATCATCACATGAGGAAATAATGGTCATCTTCTGGAAAACCACCTGAAAGTGAAAGTTGTTCTACAGGCTGGCATAAACTCTAATGCACTGCCCTCCCGTTGCCTTCCAGTTCAGCCTAGAAGCCTCATAGCTTAGTTTGGCAAACTTGCCATTTAGCACCAACCTACTCCTGGCTGCCTCTGACCTTGTACAGAAGGAGGAACCAGTGTCTCTCCCCACTGCTGTAGACTGTTGCTATTAATAATTGCTGATACTTATTGAGTGTTACTCTATTCCAACCATTGTACTAAGTACATCATCTCAGTTAATATTCAAAATACTCCACAAGATAAATAAATTTTTATTTCCATTTAACACATGAGGGGAGGGAGGCTTAAAGATGTTAAGGTACATGAAAAAGGTCCTACAGAGTGCAAGAGGTGAAGCTGGGAGTTGCCTGACTTCAAAGTCCATGGTTTTGACCACTAAATCATACTGCCTCCAAAAGTGCCCTTACACAGCGCTGGAGAGAGCAGGGCAGAGAGGACTTAGGCTGTCCAATGAGTTAGCAGCTCCAGGACCAGTCACGGAGAACTGGACTGGACCCCAATAAGGACAGAAGTCTAGTCAGCAGAGTCTGATTATGCATTCTTCATATTTTCACTCCGGGTACCAGGGATGGTGCTTGGTAATAATGCACTAGAATTTAATAATTAAAGAAATGTGACTGCTTTATTCATCAGCTAAGAGGTAGTCGTCTTGTCTGATATAAAGTTCTTCCTCCTATGAAGTGACACAAGATCCTGCAGGGTTTTATACAAGTGGTCTAAAAGGGAGTTGCATTGTCAAGCTGGTGCTGATTAACATCTCAGCATTCTTTACTGTCACATGAGGACATGGAGACACTAACTACTGCCTCCTACTGACCCCTCACAGTACCTCCTAGGCCAGTCACCCCCAGCCTGAAGTGAAGGGAGGGCTTGGCTGCCTGGGGAGGAGGTAAGCCCACAGCTGCAAGAGCCTTTTCTCTTGTCATGCCCTTGGTAACTGCTGGGAATAATTGCAGTGTATCATGGTTGGCAGACACTAAGTAAGGAATTGACCTGATGCAGAAAGTCAGAGACAGCTCATTTTGCTACATATGCTTTTGCAGCTGGGGGCAGGAGTGCCCAGGTAATTCTATGCCATTTCTTACTGTACAAAAGGGAGTACATGTTGTTTGAGTGGGTCAGAAGTTGGGTAGAGACCCAATCTGCTCATTGGGTTCATGAAATAACCATACTGGAGTCGGTTTCATGCCCCCATGCAAAGGGCTAAGACAATTCTTCAGTCACAATACATCTGTTTCTGTGTTGCCTAAATCTTGTTTTTCATTTTGGTTGTAACCAGTCCCTGCTGGCCTTTGATTTCCTCCTTAGAATTGGAGGGGAAGCATTTCCAGCAGTGGCAGACTGTTCTTGCTCTGCCACCCTACACGCTGGGTTTACTGTGGCATATTGCCTGGGGAATTTGGTTTTGAGTGGATGTACTTTGATTCTGTTACAACACAGTCCTTTTCAGGACTATCTTGCTAGTAGATTCAGTGACTTTATCTATAGAGTCTTTATAGTTCTCATATTTTTGCCTCCTGTCTTCCTGCCCAGAGCTGTGTGAACAGAGACTTGGGCCCAGGGTCTGCAAGTCAGCCTTGTAAGACAAACCATAAAACTTAGTTTGGTCCCAGGTTTTTTGGGGGGGGAAAAAAAAAAAGAGAGATAATACAATAAAGACACACTTTTGTGGCTCTCTTAGGAGGGAAGGAAAAGACCTTTTCCTTGGAGGAGTTTCTGGAACAGAGAAATATAACAGGCTTCTTAATTATCACATCAGAACAAACACATCTGGCTACATGTAGTCATTGGGAATAGTGACATTGGAGGCTACACTTTAGTTTCAAACACACTGCTGTTACTTCTGCAACTGTGCTTTTGGGAATTCCTCAGGTCAGAGGCAAGTTCTCCTCCATAGCCCTAGGGAATTAGGATTACATCATTAAGGGATGGTTTGATTTTGGAAACAGCCAAAATTCATTATGACTTAAGTCTGGTGAATAGGGAGCTGCTTTAGATGTGAAAAATATCAAATTTTTCCTTTATGAAAAATAGATACTAATGTACACCCCAAGGCAGTGACCTTCCCTTCTTCCCTCCCTCTGTCTTTCCCTCCCTTTCTTTCTCTCTCTTTTTTTTGTTTTTCCAAAAAGAGTTATGTCTATAAAATGCATGACTGGTTTATGTAGCTGATAAAATGTCTTTGGTCATGGTTTCTTGAGAAGTCTCTGTAAAGTTCCAAGAACAGTACCACTATTTGAGTCACTCAATGACCATTTAAGGGGATTACTTTGAATGGAATGCCGGAGGCATTTCCAACTCCATATGGCTCAAACTGAACTCATCATTTCCACCATAAACCAAGTCGTCTTCCCCTGTCTGTGCTGCAGGGGGTGGCCCACTGCTCACCTAGTCTTCCAGATCAGAAGGTAGGGCCATCTTTGGCTCTTCCCACACCCTCCCCTAGGCTGCCACAGTGACTGTATCACTGCATCCTGTGAATTTTGTCCCATAGTGATGCTTGACTTTATCTCCTTTTCCCCATCCAACTCTTACTGCCTTCACTTAATCCAAGCCCTCAGCATCTCTTACCTGGTCTACTGTAATGGCGCATAACTTGTCTCTTTGTATCCAACTCTGGTCCCTCTCAAATCCATCTTTTAGGTTGCCCAAGTGTTCAAACATGCAAATCTGATCATGCTCTTTCTAAACATAAAATCCTTCCAAGGCTTTTCTATATGGATATCGCTGGCATCACCCACAGGGTAAAATTCAAGTTCCTTAACAGGACATACATGGCTCTCCATCATCTGGCTTCCCCATCCCCACACACCATGCATCTCACTTCCACCGCTGTGCCCTGTGCCTATGCTGTTCCTCCTCCTATTCAACTTCCACTGTATCGAACTACTCATCCTCTGAGAATCACCACATGTATCACCTCCTCCATGAAGCCTTCTCTTCCGTGCACCCATAGATATATCTACATCTACAGGTGTCAGATTATATTAAAGGATTTATGTGTCTTCCCCATTAGATGACAGGTTTCTTGAGGCTTGGAATTATGACTTATTTTTGAGTAATTAGTGTCTTGCACATTGCTGGCACATAAAGCTTAATAACTATTTATTAAAAGAATAAATACTTTATTTGAATTATTTTCATGACTATATTCCTGGAGCTTGGTAGAACTTGTATACAACAAAGTGTTTTATTACAGTTTTATACTTTACATATTTACTCACCTTTTAAAAAAATCTAACATCTACTATTCATTTAGAATCTATTTATTAGAATAGTATCATGCCTTGCACTGAAAGTTGCTTATCCTTAAAAGGAGGAGGCACACTTAAATGAAACTGAATGAATTAGTGAATATGAATGTATTTTAGTGACTACTCATGCCATCATATACCTATGTATAAAAATGAGTGTGACGACTCCAAGTGATACAGCAATTCAGAGACATGGACAGCCAGGCAGGCTACAGCAGGGGAAAAGCTTTGTGAAGGAAATGGGATATGAACACTTTGGAATAGAGACAGGCATTCCAGGTGGGAGACTGCGTCATAGGCTAAAGTGTGACATCAAGCATGGATGTGGCGTGTCCAGGAAACAGAGAACACTGGGAAGAGTGAAGATACTGCTGGGGGCGCAGGGTAGTATCGGGTTTGTGGAGCATCTTCAAAAATAGACTTAGGTACTTGGGCTGCATCCTAGAGGTGGTGAGACTTTTGCTCAGGAGAGTTAACTGCAAGGAAGAAGAGTAATGAAAAAAGTAGGATTAGAGGGCTAAAGGGAGGGAACGAGGATGTTTAGGAGCTTCTGCAACACTGCAAGTGATCTAGACTGGTGGCTGAGAAAATGGACAGGTGTCACATATAAGAGATATTACAAAGGTAGGTTCTCCAAGGTTTGGTAACCAATTGCCTGTTAGAGACAAAAGAAGACAAAGAAAAACAATCACTCAGAAGAGGCAAGTACGGCTGACTCTGTGTGTGTGTGTGTGTATGTGTGGTGTGTAAATCATTCACAAAAGTAACAAGGTTGTGGTCTCACTGTCCCTGACATTTTACACCCATCCCTGAACCAATCACAGTGGTATTTCAAGGTGTAGTACCTGACTCCTGCATTAGAGCAAGAGGATGGTGAGGATGGGGTCGTATTTCTTTGTATCCTTCGTCTGGAGCATGGTGTCTGGCACATGATGCATACTTACTAATCTTGTTTCTCTTTATATCTCATTATTTCTTTTTCATTGTCCTTTGCTGGTTCTGCCTCATCTTTCAACCTTTTAACATTGGAGGGCCCCAGGGCTTAGGCTTTGGTCTTCTCTTTTCTGTCTATTTGCATTTCCTTGGTGATCTCATCTGGTCTCATGATTTTAAGTACCATCTGCACTGTGACAACTTCCAAATTTGTATCTCTAGGCTGGATTGCTCCCTTGAGCTCCAAATCCATATATTCACCTGCCCACTTGCCAAAAACTTTGGAGTCACTCTTGGCCACTCTCTCACATTCCACATGCTACCTATCAGCAAATCCTGTGGATGCGATCAGAATATATCTAGAATTCTACTCCTTCCCACTACCCCCATCACCATGACACTGGTCCAAGCTAGAGTTGTCTCTCTTAGATTACTGCAGTGGCCTTCTAACTGGTCTCCTTGCTAATTACTCAACTTTGCTTCCCTGGTCTATTGTCAACATGGCAGCCACAGTGATCTTGTTAAATATTTGTAAAATCGTGTCACTTTCCTGCTCAAAATATTTCCATGCCTCCTAAAGCACTCAGGAACAGCTCAGCTACTTAAAATGGCTTATGTGGTCCTACATGATCTGGTTCCCTATTTCCTCTCTGATTGTATCTCCTTTTCTCTCCCTCTTGCCCATTCTGGCCTCTGTGCTGTTCACTGAACACGCCAAATAAACTCCCACCTGAGGGCCTTTGCACTTACTGTTCATTTCACCTGGAACAATATTCCCTTGGATATCTGAAAGGCTCGCTCCCTTGCCTCCCTCATTCCTGGCTCCAATACCACGTTCTCACTGCAATCTTTCCTAACAACCGTATTTAAAATTGCAACCTCCTGTCCCAGTGCTCCCCATCCTCCATCTCTGCTTTGTTTTTTCTCCATAGCACCTTCTAATACACTATAACTCATTTATTTTGTTAACAGTCTGTCTCACCTCATCCCACTCTCCAAATATAATCCCTAAGAAGGCAAAGATTTTATTTTATTTTATTTTATTTTTTTTTGAGACGGAGTCTCGCTCTGCCGCCCAGGCTGGAGTGCAGTGGCCGGGTCTCAGCTCACGCAAGCTCCACCTCCCGGGTTCACGCCATTCTCCTGCCTCAGCCTCCTGAGTAGCTGGGACTACAGGCGCCCGCCACCTCGCCCGGCTAGTTTTTTGTGTTTTTTAGTAGAGATGGGGTTTCACCATGTTGGCCAGGATGGTCTCGATCTCCTGACCTCGTGATCCGCCCATCTCGGCCTCCCAAAGTGCTGGGATTACAGGCTTGAGCCACCGTGCCTGGCAGATTTTATATATTTTATTCACTGCTATACCTCCAGTACCTAGAACAGTGCTGGAAAAATAGAAGGAATTCAATATTATTTGCTGAATAAATATCAAATTGATCTGAAGTGAAAGATGAGAGGAGACCATGAATTTCAATTTGGACACTACCGTTTTTGTAGAATTGACTAAACAGGCTGACACTGTCTGTGAGTTAATCGCAAACTTGGGTCCAGAGCTTAGAAGAAAGTCAGGGCTAGGGATGTAAATTTGGCAACCATCTGCATGGAGAGGATCAGGTGCTGGGTGAGCTCTTTGAGGATGACAGACCTGTCACATGGCCAGAGACAAAGAAAAGTATAAAAAGCAAAGGAATAGCCAGTAAAAAAGGAGAATTAATTTCCAAAGTCAAGAATTTCAGGGAGTCAGCAGTGTCAAAAGTCACAGAAATTGAAGAGAAAAAGCCATTCAACTTGTTAATTCTCAAGACAGCAGTAAAGATATGCTGGTGGAAGTCATTCTGCAAGGGAATTAACAAGCACAAGAAAAAAAGGAGAAGTGGGCAACAAAGGGGAGAAGAGAGATGAAGTAGAGAGCTGGTCCAGCATCATGGCTGACAGCAGCATTCTGGAGCCAGACTGCTTAGGCCTGTAAACCTAGTGCTACTACTTACTAGTTGTGTGAACGTTCTGTACCCAGTTTCCCCATCTAAGAAATAAGGAATAAAGATGATACTTACTTGATGTACTTGGTGTGAGAATTAAATAAGATAATGAATGGGAAGTACTTAGCACAGCTAAATACTTTCATGTGTAAAACAGGAAGAAAAGTAACTCCAAGTCTCCCTACATCTCAGAACTATTACAGAAATCAAATGAAGTGATGATGTAGGAGCAAATGCTCTGTAAACTACAACACATGATGTCTCTCTCTCTATATATAAAATATTATTTTT
>NW_012113808.1:6609000-6614509 GCF_000951035.1 Colobus angolensis palliatus
AAAAAATATATAATATATATATTTTTTGAGATAGAGTCTCACTCTGTTTCCAGGCTGGAGTGCAGTGGCACGATCTTGGCTCACTGCAACCTCCGCCCCTTGGGTTGAAGCGATTCTCCTGCCTCAGGCTCCCGAGTAGCTGGGACTGCAGGCATGTTCCACCACACCCAACTAATTTTTGTATTTTAGTAGAGACGGGGTTTCACCATGTTAGCCAGGATGGTCTCATCTCCTGACCTGGTGATCCGCCTGCCTCGGTCTCCCAAAGTGCTGGGATTACAGGCGTGAGCCACAGCGCCCAGATGTCAACATTAGTTATTATCTAATTCCCTTCCTTCTCCTACAACCCTTCTCCTCACTGTGATAAACAGTGTTTTTGCTTCAGACAATCAGCCATTGACCCAAAGCTCACAGCTAATGGACTTGCCAATGGGCCTAATAATGAAAATATCGATTATTGCAACCTTCATGCTTTCTGCATCCCATTTTTAGAAGAAAGAGGCAAATCTCAATCAAACATCATGTTAAGCATTTCATTCAAATAAGGAGTCCATGGGTTTAGGTCAAGACTCCACTCAGACCCAACAAATTCTCCCATTGCCTTTGAGGGGCAGAGCAACCTCTCTGAGAACCCCACTTTGCTCCCCCTGAAGCCCTGCAGTCACTGGGGAGTCTGGAGAGAGCCTGGCCGCAACATTCTTGGAGGCAGGGAGTGGGCAGTTGTGCAGGGACTCTACTGATACTAATGTCCCCTGATGTGGTGTGGGATAGGAATCAGGGGGAACCACACATGGAAGACTGATGGTTTCAAGTCTAGAGAGCTTCTAGGGCAGACTATGAAATCTGGGGCAGTACTACCCCTAGACCCAGGTGAGAGGAGCCCTGGCCTGGCCTTACAAGTTTTTTTTTTTTTTCTTTAGAGATACGGTCTCACTCTGTCACCCAGGCTAGAGCACAGTGGCACAATCATAGCTCACTGCAGCTTTGAACTCCTGGGCTTAAGCGATCCTCCCGCCTCAGCCTCTGGAGTAGCTGGGACTACAAGCATGCACCACCATGCCCAGCTAATTTTAAACCATTTTAAAAGAGACGGAGTTTTGCTATGTTACCCAGGCTGGTCTTGACTTCCTGGCCTACAGTGATCCTCCCGCCTCCGCCCCCCAAGTTGCTGGGATTACAGGCATCAACCACTGTGTCTGGATGGCCTTACCCTTTGAAGGGACCCACTCTGGTATCTTCTGGCCATGCTCTTTCACACTGGGTAAGAAGTCTTGGGCTGAGAGGATGCGCCCCTCCTTCCAGAACACTCTCTGGGTACCTAGGATCTCAACATTTCCAGTCCAAATGTCCCTAAACATGCCTCCAGAGTCTATTCAGGCCTTTTCCCTGTCCTGTCTTTCCAAGGGCAGTCCACTCCACTGTGTATGCACTTTTGGGCCCAAGGGGTGGCCAGAGGGTGGCTGTTTGTTGGGGGTATGCATAGAGTTTGGGACCATGTGTTGGGTGCCCATATGCATATGTGTGATGGAACATCTCTTTCAATAGGGTACAGAGCCAGGGGTGGGAGGGGAAGTGGGTGGGGCTGGGGGCTGAAGGTCACTTGTTCCTATGCTGCTACGTTCTGGTACAAAACTTTCAGGAGTCCAAGAATCCTAAATTTGAATATAGCCTTCAGGTTTTTATAAAAGGTATACTTGTCTAGGTAGGAGGATACAACTTACTTGATTCAGCCCTCTGTTAGTCTGAGCTATAACTTACAAATATTGAGAAATATGGCACCCAGGCCTTTGTATTCTTACTCTGAAGCCTCAAATGTTAGGGATGGGCAGAGCTGGGAGATCTAGATGCACAATTCTGGAACCCAGGACAGTTCCAATCTGGAATATTTTCCTTTTGTTATGTGTGGTTTCACTGATGCTTGCTTAGCCTTAACATGCACAAAACACCCTTACAACCAGTATCACATCTACTTTGTACATCAATTGCATGAGGTGGGCATCATTCTATTTTCCACTATGCAGTAGGGAACCTGCTCAAGATCTTTCAGCTAGGGAGCGGCAGAACTGAGCTGTGAACCCAAGGTCTGACTCTAAACACATGCTTTCTCATGATGCCTCCCTGGTACAAAATTAAGAGTCCAAAAGCTCTGAAAAATAATAAAAGTCATGGATGAGATTAGCTGATACACACTGCTATGACCATGCCGGTTGTTAAAATATTGAAACATTTTTGGAACAATTGCTAAACGACCCCTCTCGCTCCCCGTAATGCCTTCTCTTTGGCCACCCAGGTTCCTCCTCAGCTACCCACCACCATGTCTCCAAAAATTAATCAACTAAAGGGTTAACACAGGCACAGCTGGGGATCTCCAAGACAGGCTCTGGTTCTAAGGCTGAGTATATTTATAGTTCTGATAACATCACCTTGATCATAGCTCACTCTTAACCTGAATGCCAGGCACTGTCCTGAGAGTTTGTGGTCTAACCACTATGTTCAGTCTGCTCTTTAAAGGAATCCTGACTGCTGTGTTAACTTGACTGCACTTAGAGGGTGGGAAAAGAGGATTCTGCCTTTTCTCTTCATCTTCAGGGTTGGAACCTAAGGTGCTACTATGTGGGTATGTGGAAAGTTTAGTTAAAGAGAGCACCGCACACTGAGGCTTCCCTCCATCTAATGTGAAGGACAGCAATGTGCTCCCGGTCATGTGAGTCTCATGTTCTGTGTCATTGCTCACTTTGCAGCAACTTTCTCCTCTCAACCCCTCCACAGGAGGAGCTGGAAATAACAGTCCATGGTGGGACAGTGAAGAGAGAGGAGGCACGGAGCAGGTGGGGAATGGTGCAGGGCCAGGCCCCTGTCACCTGGGCAGCCACCTGGCCCCTGAGACCAATTTCCAGCCCTGGCTCTGGCAGAGGTCCTGATTCTCAGATGCTCTGCAACCATGATTACAGAGTTAAGTGTTAAAATTAGGATTTTCCTCATTCTGCACTGTTTATATCAGACTCCAAGCAGCCTGTAAATACTCCCCTCCCACTTTCCCCTCCGCCCACTTCCTTTCTGACCACATCCTTTTCTTTTTGGCGCACAGGGAGGCATTTTTCCTATTGCAGAAAAGATCATTTTCAGTGTTTTTCAAGAGTCATCAGTGCGGAGAGAGGCTTCATGTTTGTTACTACCCTTGCGTTTTTTCTGTTTAGTGAGTTCTTCCAGCATTGGAGACATCTTCTCACTGTGTATTTAACCTTCACCATGTGGAGGTCAGGTCACCTTGTGCCTTCTAAGTTGCTCCAGCTGGGTTCTCGGAGTCCTCTGCTGACTTGTTTCTATTTGACAGCCCTGAGGTCTGGGGTCAGTGGCCAGTTTTCTAGGTCACATCTGAAAATGGTTGACTTCCGACTCCAATTCTGAGTTTCTTGGGGCAAAGTACCTTATATCCCACACAGAGAAGCAGTGTTTGCTAACACCTGCAGAGCGCCGTGCAGGCCCAGGCTGTGTCCCTTACAAGGGTCATGTCCTCTGGCCACACAGCAAGCCCTTTTGCCTCCTTACCAGTCACTGGGCCTTGTGGTAGGCCCAGGGGCGTTTGTTCTCCATCCTGAAGGAGGTCACAGCCCACCCGAGGTGACAGGTCAGATGCCCTCCCACAGGAGTAAGGCCCTGCTTATGCCAGGCTCTGGGGGTACCAAGAGGAAGCAGAGGAAACGGCCTGGGGGTAGAGGTCAGCAGGCCTCTTAGGGGAAGTGGGGCTGCAGTGGGACCCCAAAAGATGAGGGGAAATCAATGTGGGTGGCATTCCAGGTGGCGAGCATGGAGACCTGCCTGTCCCTCACCATGCCCCAATCCTCATCTGCTCTTGGACCAACATGTTTCTCCACTATGCCTCTATAATATGGCCAGATTTCGTCTCTTCTAACCCCATGGCCACCAGCCTGCTCCAAGCCATTTCTCCTCTATCTGGGACCATGCAGGTCCTCTCCTCACTGGGGCGCTGCTTCCAAGCTTGTGCTGCCCCTACAAGCCACAAATGTGGTTTTTATAAGATGTACATCAGGCCGTGTCTCATCTCTGAAAAATCCCACGATGGTTTTCTACTGCATTCAAATGTCCATGTTTCCTTATTTGCCCCACCAGTTCTCCATCCTCATCCATCCTCACCCCCTCCCTCCTGGCTCTCTAGATTCCAGCAACTTGAACTTTTCTCATTTTTCAACAAGATAAGCTTCCTCCCACTGGACTTCTTGGGCCTTTGGATTTGCTGTTCCCTTTCCCCAGGACCATTTTCTTTCAGTTCTTTACATCCTGGACTCCTTTTGGTTTTCTGAAAATAGAAAAGGAGTCTTGCTACCTTTCCCAGGCTGGTCTTGAACTCGTAGGCTCAAATGATCTTCCTGCCTCAACCCCCACCAAATGTTGGGATTATGGGCATGAGCCACTACCCTTGGCTCCCTTTCATCCTCAACTTGCAGCTCCGGGTCACCTTCTGAGAATGGCTTCCAATTGCGTACACATTTCAGTGTGCTGATTTGCTTGTGTCTATGCCAGTTTTCCACTAGACTGCATGCATCCTGAGGACAGGCTTTGCTGTATTTTCAGTACCTCCAGAAGAGCCCAGAACAGGTGCTTCCTTCAAGCAGCGCAATGAATGGGGCAAGTGTTTCTGGAAGAGCAGGCAGAGCTGGCTGTGAGGTGAGTTCAAGGGAGCTGCAGAGGGAGTAAGATGGGGAAGGCTCTTCTGGAGTCTAGGGGAGAGTCCCACGTGACAGCAGAAGGGATGGGAAGGGACTGAATACAGATACATTGGAACGAGTGTCCCTGGGGTTCCTGGCAAGGTGCTGAGTGCCTTTCCTCAGACAGCTTGCATTAAATATGAGCCCAGCTAAGCTGGGAGAGGATATAGGGGCTGGGTGGGGGCGTTGAGGGGCATGGGGATGCAACACACATTCAATCCAGCCTATGGCTGTAGACTGTATCCTCTACTTCCAGCCCTTGAAGCTAGACAAATGGCAGGTAGAGGAGATGGGGAGTGGATGTGTTTTTTCCTTCCTATTTGGGAATTCTGCTATTATAGGCAGAACCTTAGTTAACCTGAGAAAAGACATTACTGGGTAGATACACCAAAATGTGAAAAGTGGTTATCTATAGTTGTGGGACTATAGGAGTTTTCTCTTTATTTTTGTGTATATTCTCATTTAAAAAATTAATATGTCTTTATTCTGTACTAAAAAGGAATGAGTTACCTCACAGAAGTGCACAGAGTGAATGTGAAGCATTTCGGGGAAAGAGAGAGAAGGAGGTAGGGAAAGAGTGTGGAGTGGGACTCCCAAGACCTGTATGCAAATCTGGATGTTACCACCTGCTGACCATGTGGCCTTGGACAAATCACTAAGCCGTTTTGGGCTTCCATTTCTTATGTGAATGGGGATAATAACAAAACCTATTCTGTAGGTTTTCCTTTTTATTTTATTTTATTTTTTTTTGAGATGGAGTTTTGCTCTTTCACCCAGGCTGG
>NW_012113808.1:6614559-6627841 GCF_000951035.1 Colobus angolensis palliatus
AGGTGTGAGCCACCATGGCCGGCTTTTTTTTTTTTTTTTTTTTTTTTTTAAATGAGAACCCTATGAAAAATAATCTATATCATGCCTTCCTGGCACATAACAGGTCACAAATGAGAACTATTATTATGGGTATTGCTCATTCAAAAAGGATGTTGGCTGGCTGGGACCTGGGCTGCTTCAAAGGGTAGGATGCATTTCCTTCCTTTATGCAAGTGAGAACTGAGTATTTCCCTTCTATCCTGACAAGGTAACAGGAGGGTAGATGGTCACACTTCATTTACATAGTAAGGACACTGAAGTAGAGAAATGACTAATTCATGGCATGCACCAGGAAAGACGCACATCCACAGATAGTATTCTTTTCACAAAGAGCACCTACTTTGTTCTTAACATTGTGTTAGGTTTTGTGGATAACAGAGGATGTAGAAATCACACACACATACTCTCTCTCTCTCTCTGCATATAATTTCATCTGGTGAGGGTCTCAAGTCTAAAAATATCTGCTCTGGAAGCTACCAGCCTAGATGCCCTTTCTGGGATGACTTTTGGGCTGCAATGTGAGCCCTTTCACCTTTAATTCCTCATCTATAAAACGGCGTAGAATAAACAACCTCATGGATAAGGATATGTCCAGCTCCTATAATCTCTGACCAAAGACCTCAGTCCTTGTGCTGATGGCGAGTGGGATTTTCAGGGCCACAAGGGACGAGTTATGGTTTCAGAAGAGAGAAATGTGGTTATTCCCAAGGCATGAGTTGTTCTTCCCAGAATACGGGACACCACACAACTGGTTCTCCCTGGGCTGTAAGGCTCCCAGGGATTCAGAGTGGCTTCCCGGTACCCGAGTCCACATCTGCTCTTCTATCAGGTTCCAGCTCCTCCTGATTGAGTTGTCGTGACACCTGCAGCTGGGGAAGGACTACAGCTCTTGAGCCCTGCTGGATGTCTGACTTGCTGCTTGTCAGGCTTGCCACCTGCGCATCAGGTGGTGGAAGTGGGGCACCACTCCTGCCTGCACGTGGCCTGGATTCCAGCCCCAAAGCCTGGCCTACCTTGGTGCCTGGACCTGGAGTCTGGAACCTTGTAGGTCCTGTGGCTATAAAAGGCCTTAACACTGTGAACACCTAATGCCTTTTAATTTTTTTCCCTTTGTGCCTGGGCATTGACAGAGAAGGCGTGGTATACTTCTTTCTTGATACCTTATTTGTCAGGTAAGATTCCTAGTATGGAATTTTCTGGTGGATCCCTGGAAGAGGAGCTCTTGGGGCCCTCTGCCATTTACCCTGTCTTGGTTAACTGACACAGTGTGGCAATGCATCCTCATCTCATGGACTGTTTTAGCACAGAACATCTGCAGTTTTAACTGTTACTTGTAAAGACACGACTAGTTTTTTTTTGTGGCTGAATCTAATGGCAGCACGTGCATCTGGTGGAGATAATGAACACTGAGTATAGTTGGCTGGGGACCCTGGGCAGCTCAGGGGAAGGAGGGCTACTGTGCCATCCCTTCCCATCTGGACCTAAAGCTGATGTGTTAGCTTTGGAGGCTGGGGTCAGAATTCAAGATCTCTTCAGATCTTTTGGCCTAGACAGCAGCACTTCCTGCAATTTATTCCCATCTGATTTGGGAATCATTAAGGAGAACAAATTTTCAAGGTTAAGGAGACACTGATAAGGACATGGTTGTCAAATCTTCTCCAAGATGAATCAGGAGTTACTAGATACTTATCAGCTGAATGAATGAATGAACCAGGGCAGGTCTGCTGGGCACAGCATGTGAGCAGGAGTGCAGGGCACTACCAGCCCTTCTATCAGACAGTATTCTTGCCTTTCTCCTGCCTCTCTGGTTACTGAGGCCTCAGTGACCTCATGACAAGTGATCATGACCAGAAAAAACATAACCCATAGGGTCTGGGTAGCTGGGAGTCAAAGGTAAGTCTGGGCTGGGGCTCCTTGGCCTCAGTGGTCTGGAGGGGTCCAAAGTCAAGAAACCAGGAAATAAAGAGATGTGTTTACTGGGGCAAGAACAAGGCCAGGACAGTCACACAGCAAAACAGCTGTGGTGACAAAGTTGAGATGATCGACAGGCTGGGGGCAGGAATCTCAAATGTCAGGTATTATTAATACTGCTACTACAGGTAAGAGGAGCTAATATTTACTGAATATTCCAGGCAGTCTAAATTCTTGCTATAGTAACCTTCAAAGTAGATACTATGTTACTTTTTTTTTTTTTTTTTTTTTTGCATAAAGGAGCTGAGGCTCAGCTAAATCACTTGCCAACGTCACAAAGCAAATAAGTGGCAGAGATGGGTCAAACCTAACTCTGGCCTCTGGCTCTCCAGTACCTTTGACCCCTCTTCCTGGTCAAAACCCAAGGCTTTTGCAGCCAGTGCTGACCCAGGTCCTCTAACCTGATTCTCGCTCCCCCACCATCCCCAAAGCACAGGGTTTCCTCATAGGTGACACTAGAGCAGAGGAATGTCCCCAGAGAAAGCACAGTGGCAGAAGAGCAGGACTCTGTGGCCGGAGCAGTCATTTCTCTCATTTTTCTCACTGGTGCTGGGCAGGGTGAGGGTGGGAGGATGGAAGGGGCTTCCCAGTTTCCACCAAATAATGCTCAAGGTGTAGGGAGAAGGGTCAAGGTCATGAAAGCTGGGCAGAGGGAGGCAGATGCAGGAAAACAGAAGGGGAGAGGCTGAGGATGGAGTGCTCTAGCAGCACAGACTTTAAAATCAGAGTTTATTGTTTTCATTAACTTTCCACTTTGTGTTCTTTGCATGCCACATTTCACTGCATGCTGAGTAGGCCAGCAGATGTGGGGAATTTCCGGCAGCAGCTGAGCTGGGGCAGGAGATATAAGGATGCTGGCAGCTGAGTGTGTACCCTGGTGACAGGACCATGGAAATGTCTTACTAGGCAGATGCCAGCTTAGAACACAAAAGGGGTGCCTGTCTGCAGTTGGCAGAGGTGGGGCCACATTGTCCACACATGTGTGGACACAGGAATTCACATGGATATGATCAAACTAGAGGGGCAGAGAGACTGCAAAATTCCTAGGGATGCCTAAATGTTCCCCCACTGTGGCTACACGCAGTCTGGCCCGGGTGAGATCTCTCTCAGCGATTGTGGATGAAAGTGGTACACACACTTGCTTTCATTTAATGTGTAACAACACTACCGGGCGGCTACTATGATTACCTGATTACCATCTCATTTTTTTTTTTTGACGGAGTTTTGCTCTTTCACCCAGGCTGGATGGAGTGCAGTGGTGTGATCTCAGCTCACTGCAACCTCTGCCTTCCAGTTTCAAGCAATTCTCCTACCTCAGCCTCCCAAGTAGCTGGGATTACAGGCGCCTGCCACCATGCCAGCTAATTTCTGTATTTTTAGTAGAGACGGGGTTTCACCATGTTGGCCAGGCTGGTCTCAAACTCCTGACCTTGTGATTGCCATCCTCGGCCTCCCAAAGTGCTAGGATTACAAGCATGAGCCACTGTGCCCAGCCCACCATCTCCATTTTGCAAAGGAAGAAACTGACACAGTGATACCCAGGATGACAGCTGGAGTAAACCATGGAGGCAGGATTCTCACCCTAACAGATACCTCCACAGCCCAAATTTAAGTATTTGTGGAAGGAAAACTACTATGTCTCGAGCACCTGGTGTACTTCAGGCACCATGCTAGGTACTTTGTACGGGCTAACTCATTTGGTTGTAAGTCCTTGTGAAGGAGGCATCGTAAGTCTTACAAATGCAACAACTTAGATGGAGAGAAGTTAAGTAATGTGTCTCTATCAGCCCAGCTTGTAAGCGGCAGAGCCGGGACTTAAACCCAGAGGAAACATCCACATGACTGTGTTGTGTTTTCAATTTTTAAAAATTACATTACTTATCTGCACCCCCTCAAATGTTTTATTATTAATTGATTGGTTAATTCTTTTAACGGGTAATGTTTGAAATGTGTAGGCATCTAAGGCAGTATGTGGGCGGGGGGGGGGGGTTGGGCAGGGAGACACACAAAGATGACTCTGACCTGGCTCCTAGCAGGTATAAGCCATAAGTAAATGACTGCAGTGCAAGGAGGAATGGGAGGAGTGCCTCTCAGGCTGAAGAGCACTCTGGGGTGCTGGGGATGGCAGAGGGTACTTGTGTCTGCTGCTTTTACCTTCTGCACCCTGGGGAGGGTGGTTCAGAAGTCAGCCTGCCCCAACGCAAAGCCCAGGCTGCAGATGCTTTGACCCAATTCTGCTCAAGCTGTTGGTCATCTCCTTCCAACACTCAAGAGACTGGCTTTTGTCCCCGGATGGATCATCTCTGCTCTGATGATTCTGCCATCCATGTGAGAGCCAGCGGGGGAACTGCCATGCAACAGAGGCCTCTGGAACCTCACGCTCTTTAGATGTTAAATTGAAATCAGGCCCTTTATGACTCTTCTGTATTCAGGAGCCCATCAATGCTGCATAGGAGCTGCTGTGGATTCAAAAGGAACACCAGTGTCATCACTGCATGGCCCTTTACTCCACTGGGCTCCATGTTCTCTTCACTCCCTCCCAAGGGAGTTTTCTCCCATCTGCAGGCCCTGCTGGGTGGGGCAGAAAGAGCACTGGGGTTGGACTCAGAAGATCCAGGTCCACTACCTGGTCTGTCACTCAGCAGCATGACTGTCACGAAGGCTCGCCTAGGCCTCAGTCTTCTGAGCTGTAAAAATGCCTTCTCGCAGAGCTGCCATGTGGGTTGCATGAGAAGTATACGGAACGGTAGAGGTGTTACACTTACTGTATTTCCAGGCCTCACTGACTGGCATCCAGCTATGGCCAAGTCATTCCCATCCTTCAATCCTCTGTGAAGGGCTTCCTGACTGTTCCAGCCTGCCAGACTTCTGGAGGAATGAAGGACTAACCCGAAGTATTTGGCCAACCAGGGGGAGGGGCAGAGGGGGCAGACACTGGGTGAATATGGCTTTGGGTTGTGTGGAGCTAGTGGGCTCCTCCAGTGTACAACTCTTGAGAGGCTTCCTAGTACTGGTACAATACCACCCAAACCCCTAATGTGCTCCACACAGTCCTGCCTCCTCTGGCCTCTGACTCCCCAGCTTCATCTCACACCACACTCCCCCATGCTCTCAGTGTTCCACTGCCAACAGCTTTCCACCCCCAATAGCTTTCCTTATGGTCCTCCAACATGCCAGGCTCTTCCCTGCCTCAGAGCCTTGGCACACACTGTCTGGAAGATACTTTTTCCCACTGCTCACTTGGGCAACTGACTAATCCTTAGGTCTAAACTCAAGTGTCACTTCCTCTGGGATACCTCCCCTGATCCATGCACCTCCTCCTCCCACGCTGAACGAAACTAGGTCTCTGCTATAGAACTGCATCTTTTCCTGATTCATAGAACTTACCACCATTTGTAATTATATACATGTGAACCTATTTATGATTTAATGTGTCTCTCTTCATGTGGATTGGAACACCTTAACTGATCACTACTACTGATGAGGACCCACCACTGCCTGGGATATAGTGGTATTCCATCAGCGTATACAAAGAGTGAATGTCTACATGAAACAGGTAGCAACAAGGGGCAAGAAGATGGAGGAGAGTGGGGAGGGAGTGGTGGCAGTGATGTGCCTGAGAGGTATCACAGTGGGGAGCAGGGAAAAAGCAGAGGGCTCTAGGAAGTGAAAGAATAGGTCAGGAGGAAGACCTGAGAGTCGGCTGTTTGCATTTAAGATCTCAGAGGGGCAGCCGTGAAGCATGGCCTGTTTTGAGGCTCCTAGGAAGGGGCAGATACAGCCTTGTGATGGGTTTTTGTGCAGTTAGGGCATCCATGCTCCCTGGGAGCTGGGAACTGGCAAGGAAGTAAGAGAGAGTTCTGGAATGGGGGGTGAGGGGGTGGGTACCAATGGTGCCTGTGTCCCTGTGTTATGGGGTGGCCCTGCCCTCCAGATGTCACCAGTATCCCTTGGACTCAGTAAGAAGGAGCTCCCTCTGGGGGAAAGGGAACTCTGTTAACATAACCGCAGTGGGGGTTAAACAGCAGCTTTCCCTCAGTGGTACAGAGCCCTGAGGCTGGCAATACTGCACAGCTCCCCGAGACTCAGCTCCCACTGTCCCTGAGCCACACTGGGGCTCTTCGCCCTCCTGGCAGCAATTATAAAGTTGAACAGCAGAGGCAGGGGAGGATGGAAAGCCAAACAGGAAGCCAGTAATTGCCTCTTGCAGAAATAGCTCTTTCAAAATAAAAGTGAGGTCCTGAGGTTCCTACCCAGGTCAGTTATACAATGCTGCTCCTGTCCCTCCTAGAGCCCTGTAATCTTCCCAGTGTCTACTTTCTGGCCCTGAACTCCAGTATGGGTCAAAAGATGTCCATGTGAAAACTAAGAAATGAAAAGTTCAATCCCCCATGCAACACTTTTTAGGGCTCCTGAGCACATAAACACGAATGAACGTATGACATTTTCTAAGCCTGGTCATCACAATCATCTGTCCACACACCGACACATGAACCTTCTTAGCTCCCAGACAGGCAGAGCAATGCTTCACTCACTGAAACTGACCCCTTACTCAACAGGAAGACTAGGCTGAAGAAAACAAAACCAACAGGGGAAGTAGGTGTCAGGAACCAAAGGAGGAGGCCACTCCAAGGACAATGGAATGAGAGATCGCCAAGGTCACAGGATATTAACTCGGTCCTTTCATGGGTAAAACTAACCCCTTTGAAGGGAACGCAGTCTCAATCAAAGTCAGTAATAAAAGCCACCTCAGAGATACAGTTCATGAGACATGCGTTCGAATGATTTCTTCACCATCTGCCATGTGCCTGGTACTGTCCTGGGTGCAGGGGACACCAAGACTAATGAGACAGCATCCCTGCTCTAATTCTGGGATATAATCAGAGGCAGATCACTTCAATACAATATGGGATATTTAGGGACAGAGACATGTCATCAGGGGCAGCAGCAAAAGCCATCTGGCCACCTGGGAAGAGGTGGATGGTGGTGCCCATAATGATGGCTAATGTTTATTGAGGGCTTACTCTGTGCAGGTATTGCTCATGGCACTTCACATGTACCAACTGATTAATCCTCACAACAACCCAATGAAGCTGGTACTAACTTTATTCCCATTTTCCAAGTTGGGGTGGGGGCATGACTGAGGTTTGGGGAGGTGAAGAAACTGGCCTAGGGCAACACAGGATTTGAACGCAGGCTGACTGGCTTCCTAGCAGCATCCTGGGTGAAGGATGAGCAGCAGAGGAGGAAGCAGCATGAGCAATGGCCTCAAGGTGTGGCACAGGCAGAAAGGGCAGAACTAGTTGTTTCTGTATTTCTTAAACACAATGTTGGGCCAAGAGTGAGGGAAGTCAAGGTTGAAGGGGAGGTGGTGGCCTTGACAGCTCCCCCATCAAAGCCTGGTTGGGTTGGTGCAAGAAGGATGGTGATAGGGTTTGGCTGTGTCCCCACCCAAATCTCATCTTGAATTCCTACATGTTGTGGGAGGGACTCGGTGGGAGGTAACTGAATCATGGGGGCAGGTCTTTCCTTGCTATTCTCATGACAGTGAATAAGTCTCACGAGATCTGATGGTTTTAAAAAGGGGGAGTCTCCCTGCACAAGCTCTTTTTGCTTGCTGCCATCCATGTAAGACGTGATTCGCTGCTCCTTGCTTTCCACCATGATTGTGAAGCCTCCCCAGCCATGTGGAACTCTAAGTCCAATAAACCTTTCTTTTGTAAATTGCCCAGTCTCAGGTGTATCTTTACCAGCAGCATGAAAATGGACTAATACAGATGGTATCTCAAGCCTAATTCTTTACGGGTCCCACCACCTGACACTCCCACGGACACCTGACACTGCCATAAGGATTTGGTGGCTGAATAAATGGGAAAGTAACCATAACCAGATACGGACTTAGTACTTTACATTTCACAAAACAATCCCATACAAATGATCTCATTTAATCTTCACAATAATGCTATGAAATAGGTATTATGTCCTCTACCTTGAAAACAAGGAAACCAGAACTCAGAAAGGTTACATGATTTTCTCAAAGTCCAACAGTTCGTAAGTGATGGAGACGGAGGTCTTAAACCTACATCCACATTCTGTTAGCATTTTCTACCACACTACCCCTGCTTCTCAATGAGGCAAGACAGCAGGAGAACCTAGACACTGTGTAGTTAACATGATTCAGTCATCATTTTTTTTTTATTTTTGCAAAACAAAAAGTGGGAGAAACTTATGTATCAAAAATCTATCTTTCTGAAGAATTTTCCAGAACTCAGCTCTCAGGAGGATGATCGGCCCAAAATACCAGTAGTATACTTGGTAAACATGAGCCAGAAATAATTAGCTAATGAGCTACCATCAATGTTAACTATCTGTGCCAATGGAAGCGAGCACTGATATGGAGAATAAAAAGTGTGGCAGTGTCCCTTGGATGGCAGAGCCGCAGCCCTCCTCCTCCCAGTGGGGGATGCTGAGTTGTCCTGCCCTATGTGCAGCCTGCACCCCCAACCCTTCCTGGCATTGCTAATCACCACCTGCCCACTAGGGGCTTGTTCAAAGGGGCCCCTCCAGGTGGTCAGTGCTCTCAACACCTCTTCTACACCGCCTCCTACCCCTGGTTAGTCCTGCCCTGCTTCCTCTCTTCTGTAGACCCCTTGCTGTGGATTCAGTTTTGGTTCTCTGCCTATTCTGTGCCTACTGGTCTTTAGGCCTCAAGCTTCCTTAAGCCTGATCTTGTCAAGAAGGATGCAGACTCTGAGTCCCCTTTACCCCATGTTCCTCAGCTGCAAGCTGGCTCTGCCCATCCAGAACTCCAATCCTGACCCCTGGGACCGCAGGGTGTGGGCTTCCCAATATGAATTTTGTGTATACAGCACAGCTTTCATTTTAGGTCCAACCATCCCAAACACATTCTTTAAATTTGATGACATCTGTCTAGTTATTTTTATGTGATACAGTGAGAGTAAAAGAGGCCTTCAGAAATGCCATTCTAATACACATTTTTGATGAATGAAGGAATAAGTAACTTGTTAAATCCTCCCAACAATGTTGGTTAGGTGGATATCATCATCAGACAAGCTTGCTGGATCTAAGAGACATTCTACCTTGCAGATAAGTGGCTGGGCTGAAATCAAACCTGGGTCTGAGCCCCAAACCTATACTCATACAAATCCACTTACAACAATATTAGTTAAGAGTATATTTAAAAAATAATAAAATATACTTGGGTAGATACTCCTAAAAGGAGCCCTGAGAGAAGCACTGTTTGGAATAGAAAACTCTTTACATAATATGTAAATAAGCACCTATTAAATTTTCCTATTTTATATATTTTTTCAAATATTTATCTCTCCAGCTTCTTAAAGTGGGGCATGCAGTTTGTGAGAAATGGCCCAGAACAAATATTCGGCAGAAAGGTGGGAAGAAGACATGGCCAAGTTTTGTCTACATTCCAGGTGTGAACAATGGTTATAATCAGCAGGAAAATGATAAAAATGATTTTAAATCCTCATCTCCAAGCAGAGGTTCCAAGTCCCTGCCCTTCCCATTGCTCCCACCTCTTGTCGGAAACAAGAGGCCGACAGGGCATGTGTCTCCTTTTATTTCCTTTACTCCTGGATCAAAGGCAGAAGAGAAGAAACAAACATTACTGCCCTGACATGTTTGGGCAGATCTTATATGACCTATATGACCATGGATCTGCGTTTTAAAGCCAGGGGCTTGCCTTCTTTTACAGAAAATATCTTTCTATTCCTCCTTACATGTAAAGGTTCTGAGAGACTGAACTTTTGCCAAATTAGTGGAGGACAAACTCATGAGAGAAAAGTATTTCAGGGCAATTCTTTGCAGAATAAAAGAATCCTGATCAGCTGAGGCTTCTCCAGGGCCTGTCAACGGCAGACAAGCAGGTCACATGGGAAACACTATGTTTTTTTTAAAGAAAGCAGTAATATTAGCAGTTGTAGATTGGGCTCTGGTGGTAAGGCAAACATTGATTTTCTTAGGAAAGATCTGAATTATACCTTGATGTGTCCTGATTGGCTGGGATGATACAGAATAGGGCTGCTGCAGAATAGGGCTGCTGCAGAGGGACTTGCATAGGCCCAGGATCAATGACGGTGCACGGGGAGAGAGGGGTAGGATGGGGGCATGGGGGACAAGGAAGAGGGGCACACAGGGCTTGCGAATGACTGTGTGTGTGTGTGTGTGTGTGTGTGTGTGTGTGTGTGTGTGTGTGTGTGTGTGTGGTGTTCTTCAAGCTCTGCTTTATTGAGCCAGTGGTGCAGCAGGGGAAGGAAGCAGGACATTGGCATGCAGGGCTGAAGGAAGCACTGAATGCAACCAACCCCAAAGCAGAAGCCACCAGAACAGACAGCACTTAGGAACATGCCTGTGCCTACAGCCAAGGGACAAATGATGGCAAGTGAGGAGCAGGAACAGAGGTGGCAGGAATGACTGGAGGGAAGTGGGCCCTGATGGAGCAGGAAGCTGTAGTCCGGAGGAGACCGAAGCAGAAGGCTACCACCCTGCTTTGGGACAGCTATAAAAAGAATCTGTGTCCCGTGTTCCATGTAGGGTTCAGTCTCACACCATGGCGGGGCTCTCCACTGCGAAGTGTGCATGCAATGCTGACACCTGCACTTTGACAGAGAGCTGCAGTGGGCATTTCCCAATCACTATGGACCTAGAACTGCCTGTGGCCAGGCTGCACTGTGTGGTGATGAGTCTGTGAATTTGTGCCATTGTGTTCTGTCAGGGCAGATGTTCCTTGACTTCCAACAGTCTGCACTTTTCTTGGAAGACTGATAGTGCAGGAGTGTCCTATAGATGTGGAGACAGAATGTGCCTTAATGTTTCTGCAGTGAATATTCTGACCCTATATGGATGATCCCGTGAATCAAAATGGTCACATATTCTGGACGGAGCCCTGAAAAGATGAGGAGGACATCTGGATGCTAAGTCAGGTTAAGACATGCCGGGAGGGACAAGACAGAACTTCCTTGGTAGTGACGGCAATAACAGTGCTAGTAACACTTACTGAGGTTTATACACCTACTAAATGCTGGAGGGGGTAGAGCATGCTACATACACTTCTTTGCTTCATCTTCGGAATGACCATTCTGCCTTGTAGATATAATTATATCGGTTCTGTCTATAAGACAACAAGTTTAGGGAGCTGAAGAGACTTGTCTAAGGTGACCATATCAGCAGGTGGCTGAGCTGGCAGGTCTGACGCTCAGGACACTTTTGCCTTCATCATTAGATCTGGTCTAATGGTGACTGTCTGTCCATACCAGTCCTTGCAGAGTCATCATCATCCTTGCAGGAGCAAGTCTGCTGACAACCCTTCCCTCAGAGGCTTGGAAGGTCACTCCTCAGGGTGGCTTCATTTCCCCGTTCCCAGAGGCCTTGCCCACGCCCCGTGTGCGGGGTGGGCTCCTTTCCCTTGAGCATGGCATACTCGATGCAGCAGCCCCGCAAGAGCAGCCAGGGTGCAGGTGGCAGCAGAAGAGTGTAAAGCTATCACAGGTGAGAACAGAGGTGTGCTGAGCAGTCTGGACAGGTTTAAAGATGACAGAGGGGAGGGTAGAGTGGTCAGTACAGCCAGTGGGCCAGGAGCCAGGACAGGCAGACAGGAATGCTGATGAGGCTCAAATAGGCCTGGTGCTGCCCTGAGGTTCAGGTGCCTTTGGGGGTGTGTGTACTCTTCCTAGCCAATGCTGGGGCATAGGCAGGGGAAGGGAGATTAGGAACTTCATACTATTTTTAATAGGAACATTATGGCCAGCCCCTCCCAGCCCCTCCACCTCTGCCCCAGTCATTGTGAGCCCGCAGGAACCCCAGGCCCACCCAGAGGTCCCCTCTCCTCATCCTGCCAAAAAGGGTGCAGGAGGAAAAGGGCAGGGAATCGCTTATGTGATAGACAATGAGTGCTACACAGACCACTCCCAGTCCCAAGCCAGGGAAGTCTCTGGGACCTGAGTAGATGAACGATTCAGAACTGTTCTCTGTGTATGTGTTGCGGTGGCAGGGTGTGTGTGTGGGGGGGCAACACTCCAGTGGCACAGAGGAGTAAGGTGCTGGCTCCCAGGATCAGTGACAGATTAAACACAGAGAAAATCAAATACTAAATGCAGGAAGCTGCAGACAGAAACGTAATTCCCAGCTGGAAATGGCAGCACCTAAAATTACTGAGCCATGGTTCTCACAGGAATGCTCAATGCCCCACATTCAATCTAGAATGGCTTCTGGATTATGGGTTAGAGTAAATAAAAAAGATAATCTAAGCAACATAACCATAGGTTTTTCGCTTAAAATGACATCTGGTATCAACATATTATCTGTCTCTAAGAAACTCAAATTGCCAGTCGTCCCACGAGCCTCTGCTGCTCTCAGCAGATTTTTATCCTGACTTGCTATGATTGCTGGGGAGAATATAAGTTTGGATTTCAGCTCTCCCTTGGGTCTTGGAGTTCTACTATTATCCAGGAGCCACTGTTGAGGGCAGGCTGGTCATTGGTCAGCACATGGCCTGGCCACTCTGGCATTGCACACTGAGCTTGGGCTACTTACATCTGTGGATGGGCAGCTCATTTCACTGGCCAACCCAAACAGCCCCATGCATAGATCACTCTACATCCATCTCTTCTCCAAGAAAAACAACGTTGTGTGCACAACCTCTCGATGGTTGGTCAGTGGTAGCATTTCATTGTTGTTGTTGTTAAGAAGGAAAACTTGCTCCATAACAGATCTAATTCCTGGTTCTACAAAGTCCTAGCTATGTGACCTAGGGTGAGTCACTTGGCTGCTCTGTGCCTTGGTTTCCTCATCTGTAAAAGAACTAGAGTATCTCTGACTGTCCTGAAGTAGTGAGAGAGGCCTGCCTCAGTGTTCTTGTCCTCCTCTCCTTACCCAGTTGGTCTTCCTCCCTGAATACCTACTATGGCAGCTATGCCTGCATCCCACCCTAGGCTGACCTTTGACTCCAAAAACCAGCCTGGAGTCCTAGGATCCAGAGAAGATGAAGAGTTGTCTTCAAAAGAAAAAGAATGGGGCGAGGGGAGAGATCATGGTGGACGGGAGGCAAGACTAGATTGCAGCTCCGGATGAGCAGCAGGCAGTGGCTCACATTGTAAGTGAAAGAAATCAGGCACATTCCTCAGTCCTGGGCCCAGTACAGACACCATATATCTCTCAATTTCCTGGGCCCAGTACAAACACGGCCCAGTGCAAATACATTCACCATATATCTCTCAATTTCCTGGGCCCAGTACAA
>NW_012113808.1:6629436-6631611 GCF_000951035.1 Colobus angolensis palliatus
GACCCACTGTCCACAGAACCCCCTCCGTACCCCTCCAGGCCTCAGGCCCCAGCCCCCCGGGCTGTGCTGCAGGTGGAAGCGGGCAGGCGGGAGGCAGCCGGCGCATCTGAACCCACTGAAAGTGAAAGTAACTCTGAAGGGCCGGCGGGGCGGACGTGAGGGCGCACTTTGCGAATTAGCCCCCCCCCCAGCCGCCTGACTCCACAGTGGCTCTACCCCTTCGGGAAATATGGCCCCTAGATGACACGGGAATTCCCAGGCTCCAGTACTGGCCATTTTCCACCAGTGATCTGTATAACTGGAAGACTCAGAGTGCTTGGTTTTCAGATAACCCCAAAGATTTAATGGCCTTACTAGATAGTGTTATGTTTACTCACCAGCCCACTTGGGATGATTGTCAGCAGCTCCTCCGAATCTTGTTCACAACGGAGGAGCGAGAGAGCATACAGGTAGAAGCTAGAAAGCTGGTTCCAGGGGACGACGGTCAACCGACCGCCAACCCTGACCTCATAAATGCGACTTTTCCTCTGACCAGGCCGGCATGGGACCACAACATGGCAGAAGGTAGGAGACGGCTACGCCTTTATCGCCAGACTCTAATGGCGGGTCTCCGGGCAGCTGCTCGCAAGCCCACTAATTTGGCTAAGATATACTCTGTTTTGCAGGGAAAGACAGAAAGCCCAACTAACTACTTAGAAAGATTAATGGAAGCCTTTAGACAGTACACCCCCATAGACCCAGAGGCTCCAGGAAGTCAGGCAGCTGTGGTAATGTCTTTTGTAAACCAGGCGGCCCCAGACATTAGGAAGAAACTCCAGAAATTAGAAGACCTGGAGGGAAAGTGGATTCAGGACCTCCTACAGATAGCCCAGCGGGTTTACAATAATAGAGATACTCCAGAGGAAAAAATGACTAAGGTCCTGGCAGCAGTTGTGCAAAAAGAGCATCTACAGCCAGAGAACACCCAACCTAAGCGGTCCCACAGACCGGATAATCTGAGTAAAGATCAATGTGCCTACTGTAAGAAAGCTGGCCACTGGGTAAAAGACTGCCCCAAAAGAAAACAACGAGGACAGGGACCCCCTAGGTCTACACCCATGCTAGTCACTCAAGACGAAGACTAGGGAAGACGGGGTTCGGATCCCCTCCCCGAACCTAGGGTAACTTTGCAAGTGGAGGGGTCCCCAGTTCAGTTCTTGGTCGATACGGGAGCACAGCACTCAGTCCTAGTTGAAACTAATGGAAAATTATCCTCCAAGTCCTCGTGGGTACAAGGGGCCACAGGAATTAAGAAATACCCCTGGACAACACAAAGAACAGTAAACCTCGGAGCCAGGAATGTAACCCATTCTTTCCTGGTCATTCCTGAGAGCCCCTGTCCCTTATTAGGGAGAGACCTGCTGACTAAGATGGGAGCACAGATCCATTTCCTCCCTGAGGGGCCCATCGTGACCAATTCCCAAAATCAACCTGTGCCCGTCCTGACTATAACCCTAGAGGATGAGTATCGGCTCCACCAGGAGCAAGCGACCCCTGACCAGGAGATAGCAACCTGGCTCCAGCAATACCCAGAAGCTTGGGCAGAAACGGGGGGCTTAGGACTAGCAAAACACCGTCCTGCCTTGTTTGTCGAACTCAAGCCTGGGACAGACCCCGTTCGGGTACAGCAGTACCCAATGCCCCTAGAGGCCAAAGAAGGAATTACGCCCCACATCCGTCAGCTCCTCAACCAAGGGGTCCTTCCGCCCTGTCACTCACCCTGGAATACTCCCTTGTTGCCGGTACGGAAACCTAATAGCGGGGAGTACAGACCTGTACAGGACTTAAGAGAAGTCAGTAAGAGGGTTATGGACATACATCCAACTGTGCCTAACCCGTATACCCTCCTAAGTACTCTAAACCCTAAACACCAATGGTACACTGTTTTAGATTTGAAAGATGCCTTCTTCAGTTTGCCTTTAGCCCCTCAGAGCCAAAAGCTTTTCGCCTTCGAGTGGACTGACCCTGAAAGGGGCATAAGCGGCCAATTGATATGGACCAGGCTGCCGCAGGGATTCAAAAACTCTCCTACCCTGTTCGATGAAGCCCTCCATGAAGACTCACCCACTACCAAGGACTACTACTAAACCCTCTCAGGATAACTTTCCTGCCCCCAACAACCTTAAACCCTGCCTC
>NW_012113808.1:6637336-6637781 GCF_000951035.1 Colobus angolensis palliatus
TCCCTTATTGCGGCCGGACTGGCAGGGGGAGCCCTAGGTCACACCCTCATAGAAACCAACAAGTTGTACCAACAATTTGCCGTTGCTATGGAGGAATCGGCTGAGTCCCTTGCCTCCCTTCAGCGACAGCTCACATCCCTAGCACAGGTAACCTTGCAGAACCAGAGGGCCCTAGACCTACTTACTGCTGAAAAAGGGGGTACATGTATGTTCCTGAAGGAAGACTGTTGCTTCTATGTAAATGAATCAGGGCTTGTAGAGAACTGGGTCCAACAGCTACGCAAGTTAAGTATAGAAATGAAAAAGCAGCAGTTTGCCTCAGCTGCAAACCAATGGTGGAATTCCTCTAGGTTTTCTCTGTTAGCCCCCTTCCTTGGACCCCTGCTAAGTCTACTATTTTTGCTTACCGTAGGACCTTGTGTTGTTAATAGAATTTTGCAGTTTG